>NW_008752049.1:65010-69613 GCF_000715545.1 Opisthorchis viverrini | reverse complement strand
TTGGCGGCATGTGGTTCCGTTGTTTATTGTTAGATTCCGAAATCTACTCAGGTATTTTATTTGTTGTTCTCAAAATGCAGCATCATTTATCTGTGTTTTCTTGTCTGTTGCTACAAACGCTTCCTATCTGACTCAGGAGCAACCTAACCATCCTAAGGATTTTACAGATTGTCATTTGTTGGTTAGTTTGGAGTTTCAAGGGAGGATTCCAGTGTGTCTGGTAGGATGAATCGTCTGGTGTGTGGGAATAGCGGTTTGGTGATTGTCTGATTCAACTAGTGCACCACCGCTGTCTCAAGAATGAGCTGTTTCAAAATAATTTACTTTCCCTGCAGCATTTCAACCGCAATGAAGTTTGATACGTTAGATATGTGAATGACCCTCATGCTGAGCAGCGATGTAGCTACTGCTTTGTGGTTTCTAACTGAGTTTATTTTGATCAGGAGTTATTGTTACGTGCATGGTTTAGGGTGTTAAATTGTTTAAAAATTGCCTCCCCTAGTATTTTTTCGAATTAGTTCTCAAACGGTATATACTCACTGTAGTTACGTCCCAATGACCAGTTCCATTAGAGCTATCTCGTAGTGATCATTCCACATATCATATGTATGATTCATCCACGGAGTCTAGCTGCCGCACCGGGTTCTTCATTTGGAATGCTGTGAGTGTGCTGTTGATGTCTGGTACCTGATGCTGTTTGTTTGACAATGTGTCAGTCACTTTAAATTAGCTTGTGTTTTTTTAAATCTTGTTTGAATACTTCCGGCTCTGGTATGACTTTTCAGTCACCGGTAACTATTCTACACTCATCTACTCCTAGCTTATTGGTCTGAGCTAGGTGACTGTATTTTGTATTCTTCCGTGCTTGTTGAAAGCAGTGCTCATTTCTACCTCTCCATTCTTCAAACCCGATTGGGCACGCCTCCTAGGAAGCCAAACCAACGGCCGCCCTAACACTACTCTGTGTTCTCTGTCGTGCTGGGCATTTCACACCACCAATTAAAATCCCATTGAAAACATAAATTATCGTTATCCCATTTTTGTTGTTTGTTCATGCTACCTAATCGTTTCACGGAGTTTTATTAGCTTCCCTCCATCCGTACTGCTTGCTCGACTTCATGCAGACAAAATAGCTTTGATTTTACCCCTTTTATCACATGGTTTTTGAATGAACTGCCACTGATGGACTGTGGCTGCACCTGCCTAAATGCGACGAGCGTCGTGTGTATTCGGAAGCGATTATTTGTCCATTGACTGGTATTCAGGTTCCTAAAAATTTCAGTGTACCTACAAAACCAAGTAGAACATAAGGTTAACGGAAACTCGGGGACTGCGCCTACCTGATGAGCCCCAGGAAGGGCGAAACCGGTCGTGAGCTGTAGAAGAGTTTTCAGCAAACTTGTGAGTAGTTTCCTCTATGAAAACAAACAAACACAGGTTGAATGGAGTTCCTTCCTAAATATCAGATTACCGAGTTGTGTTGCATTTACTCGATGGGTCTAACCTCAGGGCAAAAGGCTTATTTAAACGTCTTTTTCAAGACGGACGATTTCTGACTTACACTTATCACTCATAATAACTTCAAACCCTCCTCTTCGTCCATGGGAAGCATGAAACGGTGGGAACAATTATCTGACTGTTCGTTAGTTTTCGGACGAATTTGCAAATGTGTGCTAAGTCAGACAAAAAGGACTGCACTGCATAACGTTGGTTTTTATGTGAGGTGCCAGCATGCAGTCCTTTCCTAGCCTGGTTAGCCAGCTAAAGTCTGTTCCTCGTTGTACGTTGCTTTTATGTTGGGAAGGGGTTGCAAGAGACGCACGGTGCCTCATCGTAACATGATGTCTGAACGTGTTTTCGTGCTGTCCCAAGGTTTAACTGCCATCAGCATGAAGTTTTGCTTGATGATTCCCGACCCCTCTTTTTGCTCCTCACGAATTCTTGTACCTCGATCGTTTTATGGCAATTAATTACCAGTATCTATCACCGTTGTTGTGCTTCTCGTGATACTAACTAACTGTCATTAATTCCCTTTATCCAGCTTATTTTGGCCACGACAATATCTCACTTTGCTCAGTTGAACCAGAGGTTTGGTGTGAGGATTGTGGGTCCCTTACCACAGGGGTTAGTGTGTTCCTCGTTTCATTATGGTTTTGTATGAATGCATTTGTCCTTATTTCCATCACGTTGTCGTTTTTTATGTAACCACATTCAAGAGGTGTTTTGTTGGTCTGCATGTTATTTCTCCCAGCATTGGGTCACAGTCTATTTAGCGAAACGAATGAAACCAAAGTAACGTCAACATTGAAATTCACAAAAAGTTGATACGACTGGTTTCTACGTGCTTGCTGAGGGTCATTCAAAAATTCCGTCTCTTTTCGACGTTTCGAACTTTTGACTGATTTCAACATTGTTCATTCCATCACTGGATGGCGTAGAGGCTTCACAGTTGGCTTACAGCGTATGAAAAGTGCACTTCGAATTCGTTTCACTTATGGGTGGTTTTCTCTACGTTGTACAAGGTCATGCATGGTCACATAAGTATATCAAAATACATTCCGCATTTTTCTTTGAATAACTGTGTACTCAGAAATCGGTTATTAGCCATAGTAATAAAATGAAATGCAGTTGTGCTTCACGTGCGTGTACAGAATTTTTGCAGGTGTACTATTTACGAAACTACCAACGGAAAAAGGGAACTTAGGCAACTATCTTTTACCTGTAGTGTCGAGACGAGGTAATTGGTTTCAGGAATGCATTATCTCGGCTTATAGCGTTTTGGGAACATAATGTCCTGAGGTCCACTCTCCAGGGATGAAGTGCCCCAGGAGGGGATGGACCGGTCTCCGCTCTTGCGATGACCGCACAGGTTAACAGGCTCCTGGCAGGGAGCTTCCTGATTCGTTTTCTTCTGTTTAGTGCTAGTTAGGATGAAAGTACAATGGTCCTCGTATGAAAGAGCATCTATCGAACCGGTGCGAAGCCTTTTCTTTTGTAGGTAGTTCCCCTACGATCAATTTGCTCTTGGGTCTTCTTGTCAGCAACTTCGACGTTAGAATTATAGTCAGAGTTGAGTGAATCATCACCTCACGCAGCGAGATGATGCCAACCTCATGTTGAATGGATCTGTTGTGCATGGAGATCCTCAATGACCGATTCGCAATCCATTTGGCTTTAGTCAGAGTTGAGTGAATCATCACCTCACACAGCGAGATGGTGCCAACCTGATGTTGAATGGATCTGTTGCGCATGGAGATCCTCAACGACCAATTCGCAATCCATTTGGCTCGACCCTCAAGGTGGATTGTTTTTTATTCCTACAGTGGATGCATTGACTGAAAATGGCCAACAACTCACCAGTAATTTTGTTCTGTCTGGTGCTCATAGTTTAGACGTGATTCCGAAATTGTACATATTTCGAAAACCCACTCATTTATCAAAATTAGTTGCTGTCGTGATTTATTCAACATATCTGAACTTTGGCATCCAGACAAGAAAAGGTGTTAATTGAAATTCGGTTACCCCTAGTTATGTAATCAATCCCAAATAGAGTGAAACCAACAATGGGTTGTTAGTGAGCCTCGACCACCCTTCGTACGGTACTTCTAACGGAAATACACCCATCGTTTGTATACACAAATCGTTTTCTTTTCAACAGTTCATAGTGTTCTAGCATGGTTACTCTGCCTAAAAGAAAATACTTGACCTGAGTCTCGTCCCTGTGCCGAGATTTGGGCTCCAGCACTTGACAAGCATTACTTGGTGGGAAGCCCCGATAGGTGATTCGTCGCTCGGCATAGCAAACATGGATACGGAATGATTGGTTAACCCGTTGGACAACAAGTCATTTGCATCCCTCGCGTAGGAACGTCTATTTTCGCGGGGTTGCTGGAAACTCTGACAGACCACGACCGTTTTCACCTTCTTGGGGTTCATCATGTAAGCACAGTCCCTGAGTTTTTATCAACCTCGTCAGTGGTTTCCTATATGTAAATATTCTGCGATACTTCCAATATCGTATGAACTGAAACATGCGGCGGCTTTTGCGCAGCACATTCGGTTGAAGAATATGATAAAGGAGAGATTCAGCGGAGTCTTCTGTGCAAATGAATGTATTTGTAGGAACATGTATGTTTGTTGCTGACATCTTTCGCCAACTTAGATGTTTCTCGCTCTGATCCTTCCATTCTACCATAACTGTTACACCCGGACATTTTTAGGGCAGAAGGTGATTCAACATGTTCACCTTTCCAAGAATGATTTTCAATCAAAACAGAATTCAGTTGTTGAATGTTTGGAACGGACAGAAATTTCCCTGTTGACAACATGAGGAGATTTGGAAACTTCAACTTACATTTCATTCTGTAGCTGAATTCCACCTATGCGGAAAATCCAGACATCAATGTACATCTGTTTTTTTCCTTATGGGAACTCACCCCCAGAATCTTCAGAAAGATTAGAACCCACAGCATCCGGACTACGAATGGCTGATCAGCAGTGTGATTAACAGGTAACTAGACAGGATATAATGCCATCCCCCCAAATCATCGGTGAACGAAACCGCGGCAGCTACAACCACTGTACGACGAGTACGCGGTTAATA
>NW_008752049.1:48352-64066 GCF_000715545.1 Opisthorchis viverrini | reverse complement strand
CACCTCACGCAGCGAGATGATGCCAACCTCATGTTGAATGTATCTGTTGTGCATGGAGATCCTCAACGACCGATTGGCAATCCATTTGGCTCGACCCTCAAGGTGGATTGTTTTTCATTCCTACAGTGGATGCATTGACTGAAAATGGCCAACAACTCACCAGTAATTTTGTTCTGTCTGGTGCTCATAGTTTAGACGTGATTCCGAAATTGTACATATTTCGAAAACCCACTCATTTATCAAAATTAGTTGCTGTCGTGATTTATTCAACATATCTGAACTTTGGCATCCAGACAAGAAAAGGTGTTAATTGAAATTCGGTTACCCCTAGTTATGTAATCAATCCCAAATAGAGTGAAACCAACAATGGGTTGTTAGTGAGCCTCGACCACCCTTCGTACGGTACTTCTAACGGAAATACACCCATCTTTTGTATACACAAATCGTTTTCTTTTCAACAGTTCATAGTGTTCTAGCGTGGTTACTCTGCCTAAAAGAAAATACTTGACCTGAGTCTCGTCCCTGTGCCGAGATTTGGGCTCCAGCACTTGACAAGCATTACTTAGTGGGAAGCCCCGATAGGTGATTCGTCGCTCGGCATAGCGAACATGGATACGGGCTGATTGGTTAAACCGTTGGACAACAAGTCATTTGCATCCCTCGCGTAGGAACGTCTATTTTCGCGGGGTTGCTGGAAACTCTGACAGACCACGACCGTTTTCACCTTCTTGGGGTTCATCATGTAAGCACAGTCCCTGAGTTTTTATCAACCTCGTCAGTGGTTTCCTATATGTAAATATTCTGCGATACTTCCAATATCGTATGAACTGAAACATGCGGCGGCTTTTGCGCAGCACATTCGGTTGAAGAATATGATAAAGGAGAGATTCAGCGGAGTCTTCTGTGCAAATGAATGTATTTGTAGGAACATGTATGTTTGTTGCTGACATCTTTCGCCAACTTAGATGTTTCTCGCTCTGATCCTTCCATTCTACCATAACTGTTACACCCGGACATTTTTAGGGCAGAAGGTGATTCAACATGTTCACCTTTCCAAGAATGATTTTCAATCAAAACAGAATTCAGTTGTTGAATGTTTGGAACGGACAGAAATTTCCCTGTTGACAACATGAGGAGATTTGGAAACTTCAACTTACATTTCATTCTGTAGCTGAATTCCACCTATGCGGAAAATCCAACATCAATGTTACATCTGTTTTTTTCCTTATGGGAACTCACCCCCAGAATCTTCAGAAAGATTAGAACCCACAGCATCCGGACTACGAATGGCTGATCAGCAGTGTGATTAACAGGTAACTAGACAGGATATAATGCCATCCCCCCACTCATCGGTGAAACGAAACCGCGGCAGCTACAACCACTGTACGACGAGTACGCGGTTAATACAGCTGACAATGATGATGATGGTGATGATGATGATGATGAGATTGCGTGGTCACGCGTTGACTGACTATTCGACTGACAACTCGAAAGGTTCATGCGTTGCGCGGATTATTTTTCTTGACTGTTCATAATTTTGCTTGAATGTACAGTCTCCAACTGCTATTCAGGAGATTCTTCACAGGTAAAGATGATGCTAAGTCGTTTTGCGTTTTCAATTTCACATATCTTCACTCTATTTCAGTCTACCGAAACCCGTTCTTCCAGATCTCAACCTGGTCCCATCAATAGCGGTGGACTCAATCATTGTGTCTTTCGTTGCGCTTGCAACTACGGTGTCCCTGGCCAAATTGTATGCATCCAAAGCTGTTTATGATGTAAAGTATACCCTGGTGAGTTTCTTAGGACCGGTCGTCTCTGACAATACATTTTCACTGTTCCGTCTAAGCTACAAAATGCGAATCCCACAATAACTTGGATTCTTTCTATTTGAAACTTCTGGGATCCTGTAAGTTCCACGTGGTGTTCTTCCGAATAACGAATGGGTAGTCGTTTACAGTTGCATGGTGCAATGGATTAGCTTTGGGCAGTTGAGAAGTCAGGGATATCTTGCCTGGGTGGTGGCGATGAAATTATTTTTTGGCGCTGTGTGGGGATAAACTTTCAATACGGTGGTGTGTCTTATATGCGACATCTGTAGGATCCAGTCAAATTAGATTCCCGCCCATTCTGAGATTCCCTGTTAAGTGAGTTTGTAGTCTAATGCGATAATGCATTCAACTTATAATTTTTCGGTGTATTTCAAAGCATACCTTCCACAGTTCAATCGATTTGAAATGTGATTTCCTCTCAATGGAAAACGAACGTCAGACATTGCCTGCACTCTAAATGCCTATTTATTGAACAGGTTCATTAATTCGAACAAAGCTAATGTGACATCTTTTCTATCTGCTGCTCTCTACCACTTGTTTTTTACCTTCCTTTGGATCATCTACAGTATTTCCTACCACCAAAAAATCCATCAATAATGCGATGTTACAAACTGATTTCCTGGTATATGAAAACCAATATATTAGACAATTGACCCGCCTCCCCTTTAGTATGACGTAATCGATCTACAACAGGATGGCCTTCGCTTCGTACCGATTGATTACACACACACACGACTGCACCCAATAGAGATGATATATACTTGGATCTTTGACACCAGTGCTGTTACGCTTCATGCGGCACTAACTGCTTGTGTTAGAGATGCCTATACATCAGCTTCCTGGACTTGCTTTGTTAGCGAACGCCGGGAATCAAGATTGACATGGGGTAAATGTATGGAGTCATTGAGGACTGAATTAGTCTATGCCGAGCGCCAGACAGCGTTGTACTCAGGTTGGAGCGTTTCCTGGTACGGACCATCCTGAGTACCGGCGTCATATAAACGCAAGCAGGTAAAGAGTAATTACCCATGCAACTGCGCATTGACGGCTCCTCGCCTTTTGGGGAAGAGACGTTTACAAGTTAATTGGTAAGATCGGCGTCCTGAGTAACAACCATTAAACGCACCCAAGCTATCGATATTTGGGCACATTATCGAAAGATAGTATCGTGTGAATAAAAACCGTAGATAATAATTCTTATTTTTCTACGGTAGCCATTGGGTATGGTAAATTTCCGTGTGTACTTGCTTAAATCGTTGCTGATATCCGTTTCGTTTGAGGGTGTGATTTAGGAATATCTCTTCAGCTCATCATGAATGTAAATCTGTGTTTAACTGGATGTCTGATGAAAATAAGTGAAGTAATAACAACCCACCAACTGTCTTCCTGCCATTTTGATAGAAGTCAAGCGCGGGTACACTTTTCAGTGCATGCCGTTTCTTCATATTGACGTACTTGTTTAGTAAATTTACCTTTACATGTTGATCTTCTCACGTTGCATTTTAACTATTAGTTATGAATTTCTCTTTCGAATCACCACGTCTACCCGCCCCACTGCACTAACGTGCACAGATACTAAATTTACAGTTCAGTTTTTCTCGGAATTTTTCCTCAGGAAATGAACGCGCTTGGCTTGGCCAACATCGTTGGTTCCTTTTTCCAATGTCACGCAGCGTCTGGGGCGCTTGCTCGGACCAGTGTGTCCTACTGCGCGGGTATGAAGTCTCAGGTAACGTGGTCAATATTCATAACCGGGTTGTTTGTGGTACCTTCAAATCGGGGTTGATATTGGCTGTATAGTGTTTGGGTAATTTGAGTTCTTCATTTGCACTTTACCGCATCTGATGCTCATTCTTGCGTGCATGGAGATAGTCGTTATACAGTTAGCATGTGTGTGTAAATGGGGATTACTGACTACAAGTTCGGATGAACTTTAATGCACTGATCGGGTTCCACGGAGCTTACCCCATTTACAACTTTCGTGTTTATCTCATGTGGATGGCTCCAGTGGGTTGTTATATGCTTGCCTGTCGTCATCATCCTCCGGGCAACAACTTAGTTCAGTGTTGAACTCTACCACTTGATGTGTGAGTCGACTTCACGTTGGGCAACTGAGCAACATCGAAGCAGCAATATTGTAACTCTTAGGAATCATCTTTCATGGCATCATTCGTAACTCCAAAGGAAGGATTCTTGACGCGGTTGTGTATTTCTTGTGCTGGGCATGGCTAGAATGTGTGTATGTCCACAGGCGACATCTTACACGCTGCTGCGGAAAACTTTTCGTAGGGTTTGTATAACGTTTTGCATATACAGTTAGGTTGAACTGGTTGGGTTTGCTGGCTTTTTGGCATTTTAACGTGCCTCATTTCACATTCTTATGGTCAATTGCTGCATTTAGCAATTATCTTACCTATCATTCATGAGCTACGGAGGCATTTATCACAAGGTATACCAAGACAACTCCAAGTTCTCGGCGAACAATTCAGTTCCTGTTATAGACAAAGTAAACAACTTGGAAGGGAGACAAGTTACTCAGTCGCCTTATTTCCATTCTGGTATTTCTGATGATGGTGTTGCGGACTCACGGTCTGGCGGTGCTCCAGGAACTGTAAAAGCAAGTACTCATTCGGTGGTAGGTGTACTTTCTACGCATGCCTCTACTCGTAGTTGATGAATCCAATAACTTGCAAGGAAGTTTGACCTTGGGGCTTCCTGGCGACTTTTGGCTCGGATCTTGCTAAACCTCTTAACTTTTGGCTGGAAACAAAAGGTTCTGCAGGAGTTGGGGCCTCCACATCTCCCACAAGAGACTTTATTTTTCGAAAATCGCTCGACCAGTTCAACATGGTCAGATCTTTGGTGCGTATTGGAGGAATCCCACAAGAGACTTTATTTTTCGAAAATCGCTCGACCAGTTCAACATGGTCAGGTCTTTGGTGCGTATTGGAGGAATGTGGTTGTCTGCTACTTTATGGAACATCATCGAAGACAGGCAGATAGACAGTTTTGACGCTGATGCTTTACTACAGCAAAGTGCGTTTTGTTATGAGTAAAGGCTTATATGAAAAGAGGAGAAAATAGTAGGTGAGGGAGCGACCTGGTGTTGGCCTGTCCCAAGCATTCTGGGGGTGCCTACACTTCCAAACGCTCAGTCAGACAAAAAAGTGACTGCACGAATATCTTCCTAGCTACGCCAAATCGAAAGGAGGGCCGTTAAAAGTGAATGCCATTATTATCCTTGCTATCTTTATGAAGGTTGATCCTACATGTCTTACGAAGAAATTCATGCGTGTTATGGTATTACCTCGTCTCTAGAGCGTATTTCCATTCATTATGTGATGGAGGTCCTTGCTGGCTCAGGATACTAACTGTTTTCCGGTTAACGTTCACTTTTGTGCGTTCGGATAAGAACGTATTTAGCCATTTTCAAGTAGGCGCTCTCGTGCATTCTAATATCAGTCCAGATATCGCTTAGTTTAGGCACTCGTAGTATTCCTATGTTTCATTCCTCCATTTGCAGGTCGCTTCTCTGATCTCCTGTGCAGTTCTTGTACTAGTTTTGACAGTTATCGGACCGTCACTAGAATCTGTTCCGATGGTAAGTATATCATCTTATTCGGTGTGTTCTCCCTTGTCGTCAGGTCCCATCTTGCTTCCCCTTATATTTTTGTTCTCTAGATTTCTTTTGTAACTGGAAAAAAACTACTGTTTTTGGTCTTTCTTATGAGTCTAGTTATTCATCAGGTGTCTTCTGTGAACGTGTTTTGATCGAATATTTTGGATTCCCCTGTGAACTACCCCGAATAGAAGTGATTTCCCGAAGAGCATCCTGTAGTGGTGGTTGTGTATAGGTATTTCGCCATATTCCTGCAAAGACTGCGATTAAACTTCAACTAATTCACTTCAGCTAAAGCCTCAGTTGCAAAAATACCATATCATTGAGTAGTATTCACATAACTAGTTCACTGTTTCACTTGCAAACGTACAGTTTATCCGAATGAGTACGTTTGGGACGGTTTTATTTCTCACTTGGACATTTCAGACGCTTGTTTTCAACCGTCGTCACAGAAGGGTTTCCAGGATGGGGGGTCTAACTTGCTTGATGCTCATGCAGCCTCCGCCGAAGAAGTGCCACTCAATAGCTTCTTTCAGTGATGTTCGACTACACTAGGGAACGAGAATCAGGTTTCACCTGTTTTGGCAGACCACTAGTCGTTTTCAGTTGAGATTTCCTGCCGTCAGTGAAGCCAACCTAAACTGTAAAGCCGAGGAACTGTGTAGCTGTTTCATCCTCATCGGGAATCATCAGCAGTGCGTATCTCACGAAACTCAGTGTTTCGAACCAGCGGCCTTCCAGCCAGTGATTGAACACTTAACCGTTCGACCACTCGTTGCTTCCCTTTTGACAAGTTGTTCGAAACACATGCCTTCACGTGTCCCCGTCAACTGCACAATATGGTGTGACACTTAATAAGCTTTTTGAAAATCGGATTAAGTTAAAGGTAGTGTCGTATCTAGTGAGACTTGCCTTGACATGACTTGTTTTTGCTTACCGCCAGTAACAAGACTTCACAGATATCGATAGAATAAATGCAGTTATTTTGCCTCGCCTGCTGCCTGGACACTTACACGTTCGGCACAACCTACCTGATAGCGTTGGAGCACTTCAAAGTAGGCGAAAGGCAGATTCCAGGTGAGTCCCTCGCAAAACCAAACTTGTTTGCAAATGAGTATGTTTCGCTAATTGCGTGCAATTTGGTTTCAACTAGAACATAAGGTTGACGGAAACTCGGGGAGTGTGCCTACCTGTTGAGCCCCGGTCGTGGGCTTTCGAAGAATTTTCAGCAACCTTATGGGTAGTGCATTACGAATAGGCGAAAATCACTTTTGTACATTACGAGCTAACGGATCCCTCTTACTTGCTAAGGGTCTTGGAAGAGCATTTTGTTAAAACTAGAAGGTCGTAATAGTCGATCGAGCGAGACTATACTCTCAAACTGCTGTAAAATTCGGACGACTCGTGTCAGTCATCTGATTTACTAGGTATGCAACCTTTTGAGGATGTTATTTACCGTTTTAATGGCATAGCCTTCAAAAATTGGCTATACCGAACCGCCTCCCACCTGGCGTTTGTAGTCTTATTGCTCTCATGTTGTGCTAACTGTCTAATGGCCTCACCCAGGTCACGTGGATGACAGACACACAGTAACTGACACCGGACATGCTTGACAATGGGACGTAACTTCATGTAGTTTGTTGCCAAAGCAACAGAGTCAGACGGCGTGCTTTTTTGGGTCCGAGTTCTTCCTCGCTTTTATTCAGCATGACTGTGATTTGTGGTGTCACTTATCGAAACAACCCTAATGTCACAAATCTCAGAATCAAACATCCTTACAGTTCCACGGCTGATGAATGATGAAAACTTACTGAATATTACAAACGTATCACATTACATATTACACGACTGCTAGAATGTTTCCACAGCGCATTTCGACGAAATTTATCCGACACTGGGTTCTGAGATTTTCTGTTAACAAACACTAAAAGACCATAAGCTCAGTGACTGCCAATACTGAGTGTTCAGTAAAATGCGTGTTGTATGGTTTGATTATGACATTTTCCTGAGCTTGTGGTGCTCCCTCTTCGCGAATCATCCAACTCTCACTTTTCCGATTTAAAGGACCTCGTGACCGGAATCTGAACGTTCACTGATACAAGCCAGTGTTTCACTTCAGTAATAACTAGTTACCGCCCTTGTAAATCCCAGAGGCCACCCGTTATGCTTACTTGCTAAGGGTCTTGGAAGAGCATTTTGTTAAAACTAGAAGGTCGTAATAGTCGATCGAGCGAGACTATACTCTCAAACTGCTGTAAAATTCGGACGACTCGTGTCAGTCATCTGATTTACTAGGTATGCAACCTTTTGAGGATGTTATTTACCGTTTTAATGGCATAGCCTTCAAAAATTGGCTATACCGAACCGCCTCCCACCTGGCGTTTGTAGTCTTATTGCTCTCATGTTGTGCTAACTGTCTAATGGCCTCACCCAGGTCACGTGGATGACAGACACACAGTAACTGACACCGGACATGCTTGACAATGGGACGTAACTTCATGTAGTTTGTTGCCAAAGCAACAGAGTCAGACGGCGTGCTTTTTTGGGTCCGAGTTCTTCCTCGCTTTTATTCAGCATGACTGTGATTTGTGGTGTCACTTATCGAAACAACCCTAATGTCACAAATCTCAGAATCAAACATCCTTACAGTTCCACGGCTGATGAATGATGAAAACTTACTGAATATTACAAACGTATCACATTACATATTACACGACTGCTAGAATGTTTCCACAGCGCATTTCGACGAAATTTATCCGACACTGGGTTCTGAGATTTTCTGTTAACAAACACTAAAAGACCATAAGCTCAGTGACTGCCAATACTGAGTGTTCAGTAAAATGCGTGTTGTATGGTTTGATTATGACATTTTCCTGAGCTTGTGGTGCTCCCTCTTCGCGAATCATCCAACTCTCACTTTTCCGATTTAAAGGACCTCGTGACCGGAATCTGAACGTTCACTGATACAAGCCAGTGTTTCACTTCAGTAATAACTAGTTACCGCCCTTGTAAATCCCAGAGGCCACCCGTTATGCTCATAGTGTAACGGTGATACTACTGATGGGGGGCATGCGAGTAGTTTTGCGTCTCTTGAAAAGGGGAGATCTGTTGCGGAATTTGTGGAGTCGCTTTGTAACATTTGCTTGGATTTGAGCAATAAGTGATTGGAGTCAATGAATATCCAGAAAAGTTCAAGAAGACGCGTTCAGGAGAAGATGGATGTCCAGTTTTTGTAAATAAGATGCAAATTAGAGTTTTGCTTCCCTGTCCAATGGTCAGTTGGCATTTTCTAGTAAATAACTCCATAGCGAAGGCCTTCATCCTCTCAACAGCAGTAGTAGCAAGAATCAACGCATTTATCACATTGCTTATTGAGGATTACAGATTACAAAATTACTACTACCAGTCAAGAATCATTTCCTCCAAATGTGTTTTTTTGGCTTGGAGAGGTATGAAGAGAAAAGTGTTTTCCCTAATGTGACTTCGGTCGGTATCCCATGTTTAGCACCTAAAAAGGAATGGTTTCACCGAACTGCATTTTGTTGTATACAGTTGAGCACTTAGCTAGCTTGTTCTCAAACAGAAGTATTTTTTATGGCGCCCTACAACTGTGGCAACTTGTCTGTCAAAGGACCGACTCCGGTTCCAACATTTCACTTTTGTTGGGTTTGCACTCAACTTTAAGTGGGATGTACAGTGAACGTGTCCTCCAATATGCTCCTGAAAAGTGGAATTGTTACAATCTAGAAATCAAGCTGAAAAACACCTAATAAAACTACTAACGGTAGAAAACCCTGATTTACCTTTGGAGGTGTTCACCTTTAATTGTGGGCGCTAGTAGTCATTGATTGTGGTGTACAGAAACCCAATTCGACCGAGGCCTATAATCTCCTTCAGTCACAGTGACTCCCTCTGTTTTCTGATTTATCACCTGGTTTATTAACTCATTCGTTACATAATTGTTTCATGCATCTAAATTCATGTTAGTTTCTTGTCTTCTGTGTGTTTTTTCTTCCATGAACCTGTGGACGCATTTTATAGTGTGTCCTATCCTCGATTATTCTTGTTTCGCTGACTGGCATATTGGGTCAAATAATGGAAGTTCCTAAGCTTCTTCGATCTTCTGTCATTGATGCGGTAAGTTGTGTTCGGATTTTCTGCCTTTGATATTCACTGTGGTTTTTCAATAGATGCGCTGGTGAATAATCTTGATTTTAATAGCGATAGACTTATGGAGTGTCTCTATATGAGGGCTAGAGCAAATGGATTGGTGCACTGAACGTACGCTGCGACCTATTTTGCGGTTAGTTTGACACCTAACACAGCTCGGTCCCTTATTAGATCTAGCACCGTTCATGCTTTCAAGCAACAACGCACACCTGCAAAGGCTTCGTCATCAGTTGCTCATTGGCGAATTGCCACATTGGGCTAAAGATCAACCAGTAACGCACCCGGGCTACCAATGTACCAGAACGTTCCTAACACTCCATACTTCTGTGTAGTCTGTTTGGTCCTAACACGATGGAGTATCATAACGAAAAACTGGGATGTGGTGAAATTCTTGGCTACAACCCTGCACCACCTCCTGGTCGGAAAGTGATCCTTATTGTTTTGAAGGAAACCAGTCGGTTGCTAAAAACTAGACAGTCCACGACCGATTTCGCCCTTCTTGGAGCTCATCAGGTACTCCTGGTCCCCGAGTTTCTGTCAAACGTATCCTTGGTACTTTCAGAACTGTCATTCAAAAGAATGAAAAATGCCGCATCTACCTAATTATGACAGATTTGATTGTGGTAATCAACATAGGTTAGTGTTCATATACCTGATGATTTTCTAGGTACTGTCAAAGTGATGGATATGATCACCGGACTGCTTTTGTTTAATAAACTTGCTATGGGAATATTAACTGATGGTAGCTTGCGGTTCGATTGATTCGTCTCAGGCAACAGATGCTAGTCCTTCTCAAAATACCCAATTGCGTGTCTTCTTCTGGTGTAGTGGAGCGTTTCAGTACTGTCAAGCTCAAACAACCCGCGCCAATCGGTTTAATAGCTAGGGCCATCCTCCGCTAACTGGGTGAAGCCACTTAAGTGCTGTATTTTGAGAACCAGAAGCACGTTCAGCTCATGCTGAAATGCCTGGCAACACCTCCGTTCCATTCTCTTTTGGCGTCGTTAGCAGGAAAATATTAATCTGTGACGTGCTGGTTAGAGGTTTTAAACTGCCATTCATCTACAGTTAGCTGATCTGCTTTGTATTCAACCGCTGCCGTTTGCCCTGAAAGAACTCCGAATGAACCTTCATTTATTCATTGTAGTGCATACAATCCTGCAATCATCATGTCACATAAACGGCCAACAATGAAAAGCCTTTTTTTCATAGTCAGCCGTTTATAGTTTTGAGAGACCACTGTTCCATAAATGAACACCTTTGTTTGGTTCCTTGAGGTCTACTTTTTCAATTGGTTCCCTCCATAGGGTCACGTTTGACCGGTTATTTCTGACTGTCCTTCAGCTGTGCCACTGGTATCCTCCTTCGTTTAGGAAGGTCATGGAATTCACTGTTTCTCGTCCCCACAGTAAACGGGACTCAAGTGAATGTGCACCATTTTGTTTAGATCAGCAACAAACTGCCGCTTTAGGACCAGAAGACATCTTTCATACTGAATCTCCTCTTCATCTGTTGCTCTAGCACTCACCTGAAGTTCTCCATAAGTACACTAGCCTCCGACATAGTTTAACAAGTTGGTCCATTCATTTTGCTTCATACAGATGCATCAGCAGAGGTGAAAATGATAAGCCACTCACAGGACAAGATAGGAATTTGCAAGAATCTGGGTGATTCGTCTAACCTTGCAGTACTTAAACTGTTTGGCTACATTCTTCGTGAAAGCAGCCTAATGTGTAGCGTCGTATTCGACTAGATCGGAAACGTAAGTAGCTCTCGAAACGGGACGTTCGAGTTTGTTGCAGAGCGAACCAACATATATTGAGCAGGTTTCCTGAGATCTCGTAAGGGCAATGCTAGACAAGTGCTCAGCCCAGCTGTTTTGGTTGTTTGCTATGCGTTCAGGGAGTTCATTCTTTCGTTAGATTCAGTAAACGTGAGTTACTCATACAATCTTCTCGCTTTCTACGGTATATCCATCTAAATATACACGTTCTACTAAATGACTGGTCAATGAGTGTGCCATCGTTGTCTGGCATATTAAGTTTTCAGCGTTGACCTACTTTATCAGCTGATCCGGATGATTACCGTGCCTAGGCGTGTGTACATTTTGCTCACAAAGTTACTCCAAACCTTGTCAGAATGATGACATCTTGTCGTTGTGTATTCAGCTTGGACGCTCGTTTGCTCGACTGGTTCCACGGATAGTAAGTAGGGGACGGATATGGTGGTTAGCCATTAGGCCGATATTATAACTAATATAAATACATATGAGGACATTACCCGATCGTACAGCGATTTCGCGCATGCGAGGGTCAATGTCGTCCATAAACGGTATGCAAGTGATGTTTTTCTACCTATAAATCGCATAAAGGGCGATTGGTTTATCAGTATTTGACTTACTGAATCCTTGCAATACATGAATCTGCCGGACTGGTTATGAATCAGTTTTGTGAATGCTACACGTATTGTCCTTTCAGGGAGACCTCGATCCTGATGGTCTTATAAGCAGTGATATCGTACTAACCATATTAAGACCGGAGTATGACCAGAAATCGAGAATGCCGATTGTCTTAACCACTTTTAGTCATATCCTTAACTTAGGGTTCACTTGGACGGCACTTACACGAGTCAGAGAAATTTGAAACAAGACCGGAAAAGTAGTGTCGATTACAAAGTATACCGTGCACTATATGACTCCAAACAGAGTTCCCTATTATAATTTATTATTCTTTTTTGGATCCGGAAATTCGGAGTGTTTATTCAGCTTGATGGAATTTCCGGATGCTTGTCTGCAGCACTATGCCATCCGACACCAGGTCAATATTCTGTTCGTAATATGAGGTGTAGTGCGGCTGGAGGGCCTCCCCAATGGTTTGTCATGATTCTATGGGTAACAAGTCAACTGGTTTAGATTGCAATTTCCCAAGAAGGACTATGGCGCTTAAAAACCTAACCTTATCACTTCCTCAGAAGTAAATCGCGGTACGAAATAACCGTAAACTGTGTATCTCGAGTGCTCATCAAAGGCCTTAGTTCTCTATGTATTCCTACGGTCTACAGCATAAACTTGAGCGTTGGCCCGATTGTTTCCCAATAATCTCTTTCCAGTTTAAGTCCTCGAAATCAGCATCACAGTAGAGAGCGATATCCTTTTGATAGTAATGGTCAAATGAGCCCGTCATTGTTTGCGATGCCCCATGTGTGCCATCTCTCTAAGTGGTATTGTAATCACATACTTGTGCGCGTGCCTCAAGGTTATCATCTCAATATCTTGCTATGCTTTTTATGCCTATACCAGACAATTTGATCATAGGTAGACTTTATCCACGAAACTGCGTGAACCATTTTCCCTTAGCATTCTGAAAATTTACCGTATTCGCTTCGGCGTTACCCTGCTCAGCATATTATAGGTAGTTAATGGATGTTAATTCTATCCTGTAGCACTCCAAGGTTAAGGCAGCTCCGTAGAATAAACTGGTGTCATCAGTATGGCGTCGTTCTGTGATAGATTGTTTTTTACATTTGCTGTTTGTGGTCACGTCAACCTCGTGAAATTTGCTACACAACAAGCACAAATTTAAGTTATATGGCTTCAAACATACTTCTACCTTACTAATGCCTGTTCAGTGGTCCCTGGCTCGCTGTTTCCACATTTTTTGAGATACGTTCGTATTTTCTATACACCTCGTTATTATTTTAATATTTAACCAGTTCACGTGGACTTCGGCTCCCAACTGCGTTCATCACTCAAATTTTGTTCCTTTTGCCTCAAGGAAGGTCGACGTTGCACCTTTTCTTCTTGCAATATTTGCCTCTCGGCTCAACAAAGGCGAATTTACCTAAATACGTTGCATCACCCAGGTGTGCGACTGTAGAGTTACCTTGCTACTCGGGCGACGTGAATAATTCAGCCAAAGAAAACGCTGCAAACGATGACAGGCAGCTTCAGGGATCTATAGAATCGCATTTGGTACCAACTTATTGGTGCGTTGGTCTCAGTTAGACAACGATTAACTTCTTCCTTGTTGTCGTATTAATGGGTGCATTTCTTTTGGGAGTGGCTCTGTGCCCTAGGTAAAGACACTGTGAAATCTGTTGTGAGTCGACAGTGGGGTTCGTAAGGTTAAGGTCTCTACAGCTGCTGATTGGCAAACCCAGCTACACAACGTACGGATGGTCAACCCACCAAATGGTATAATCAGTGACGATGGAATTGGAATAGTTTACTGAATAGCCAGATTAGTAAGGTGGTCTTACTTTCCATTACGGCGACTTCCTGCTGGTTAACTACCAACCAGATTGCTACTACCCATCAGCAACGAGCAGGATCATCTGAAGATATCGACATTCTGTTCTTCGCATTTTATTATTTTTTCCGAATAACAGAAATGGAAATTAAAGTATTTCGGCTTTCCAAGTAATTAACTGTGAATATTTTGCGTTACGTGTACCTGAAGTGATTTCATAGATTAGGTTTCCTTTGGACCTAAGTGAGCAGGATACGATCACTAACTGGTTCTTCAGATTCGGGGACTCAGGATAAGTATTGAGAATATTTGAGAAAGGTGAAATTCAAGGGACATCTGATGAGGACTGAACGCCAGAACCCTGCGGCAGGTTCCATTGACCGGTAGTGAAATATGCTAAACACGGTGGTGTCCAATAAATCCTAACAGAACAGCTCCAGAGGTAGCTCATCTCCCAGGAAAGCTGTTTGGACGTCCCTTAGCCACTGTATCTCAGGTGGTTCTACAATTTAGGGGCCGTTCTTTAGGTGTTGAATCCACAATAAGGGTACCTACTCTGGATGTCGAAACCGAATTAAGCAAAATCACAGTTTCTACTCACGCCGTGTTGATGTAAATACCCGTATGTATGTCTCCAGCTAAAAGTACCCCATCCAACTCTCCGGAATCCATGCTCGTACGCTAGAGGAAACGTCAAAACGAGACCTTAATGACTCAGGCGCATTGGATTCACATAGCTATAATAAAGTTTTATATTCACATTAGGGCTGACCACTAGCAGGCAATAACTAAAAATGACAAATAGCTTCAGGAGACGACAAAACGGAAACGAAGCAAACAAGGGAATATCATACTTTAGGTGAACTAGTATCCTTTTCTAAAAGGGAATGGTGCACGGACTGTTGTTGGCTGCTAAAGCCGATCGTCTTTGACCACTGGAGTGCCGTGATAGAACATTTGCCATCGCCGTCCCCTTTCAAAGTTCGGTCTCATAATTGCTTTTTCTCTAAAAGCGGTAATTTATTACGAACCAGCAGCGGCTTAACAACCTTTTAGATGTCTGACTTTGATAAGTTTTATTGACGTTCGAACTGTTGTACGTAATAGCGTCCATGATTTTCTATCTTGTCAGTCGTGAACGCTCTTCACCTGTTCATAATTACCAACGGAAACTTGATGCATCATAAACGTTGGTTCTCGGGAAATGCGAACAACAATCGATTTCTTGGTCACTGCACCTGATAAACAGACTTCTTAGTACTAAGCTGAATGTATGCCGATTGAGCACGTTCGTCTATCGTACTAGCTATCGATCGACTGATGCATTTTGTGCTTCGCTAGAAGAGGAAGTGGTGCTGCCGGGGTTGTGTATCGCGTGTGATTGCTTTCCCAGTGAGCGCGAGCAGCAATCATTGTTTGGTAATTATTGCACTGATTTAGCCGTATAATGTTGATTCCGGTTTGAAGTATGTGAACCAACGGAAATGATTTGCATGAGTTACGTAATAACCTCTTGCGTCAGTGTCATCCCTGTGCTCAGTGCAACTGTTTAATCTTATTTGATAAGTTGCTCGATTTCAACATTTGCATACTGCACGGTAGGTCGGGCCAACTTGTTCGTGGTATGCATTTGATGAAACACTTGATGTACGCTAAGCAGAAGACGTCGTTGGTTGTACCGGTCCGTTTTTCCGACTTTTCTACGAGGCAACCTGATGGGGATCATTTTTAGTTTGCTGACGGCAGAATTGTCGATTCATGTTGATTGACAATACCCACAAGAACTCTGTTTCCCTACACGCCCCTAGTAGTGCTGGAATGCATTTTTAGAGCAGATCATTGTTTC
>NW_008752049.1:42584-47693 GCF_000715545.1 Opisthorchis viverrini | reverse complement strand
ATTAGGGGCTTTTTTGGAGAATTTTTTTTAGAAATTTCCAGGTGTATCATTGCTTTTCATTCACCGCACTACCCCTAGTTCTACCGGTAACGTAATTGTAAAAACGTGTCTCTGGCATAGTGCAAATAGGCACATTTTAACGTTCTCCAATTCATGTCCTGACGCCCTAGAGACTATGCGCACTGCAAACCACTGGACGGAAGTCACAGGTTCGAGAGATCAGCATCGTTGATGATTTCCAATAAGGAGAAAACGGCTGTGCGGTGCTTCCCTGTTTTCCAGCATAGACTGATTCCACTAAGATGATGAAATTCAAGTTGAAAGTTCTCAAATCTCCTCATACTACCAGCCACTCTAATTTCCTCGTTGGATACCAGGTTTTTGTTTCACCTGAGAAAAGTTCTTGCCCGTAGTCAAATTGAACCTCAATAGTCGTGACGAAGTTGAATAATTCTGGTCGTTTTACAGGTAAACTGGTAAGAAGTGTACGGCCGTCATTTGCGGTCAACTACGGCTGATAGATCTTTCTGATTTTCGCGCTCTTTCCTGTCATCACATTCGTGAAAAGTTTGTATTCTTCCTGATGATCGGTCTTCAGCGCGCAGTCCTTTACTTCTGGAGATCATAGTATGAAAAATCTACCCTGCTCCCCCGAAAAAATGTTTTTTTAATTTTTTTTGGGTTTCAAGTTCTCGCTTTTTTTAAATCATGTCCACTTCGGTCTTCCGTCGTCGAACGGTATTCAAGAGGAATAACTCACCCTCGGTAGATGAACTGATCACACTGGCTTGGCCACGTGCTGCGTATGCCAGTCGACCGACTTCCTCGAAGGGCTCTTTTCGCACAACCACATGAAAGGTGGAACAGAGCCAGAGGCGGTCAAACAATGACTTGGCAGCGAAGTATAAGGACCATTACCAAACAGATATACACCTAGCACACCTCGGAGCTACCCAGCAGTTTCGGTCGTAATAGCTGTTGATGGTAAACAATGAAGCTTGAATCGGTTGCTCTAGTTACATTAGGTTGCACGTCCTCTCTGCATAAGAAGAATATCAGAATATTAGATAGATGATCGTGATAAAGGGATAGTTAGAGAGCACAGGGTATCACTAGGACTCATAGCCTAGCACTCAAACGATTTACACAACTTTGGTCAGTACAGTAATTCTTGTATAAGCCAAAGTAGACTACTTCTCAGAGATGACCGCTGATCTGGTCTCATCAGATTGAGTTCGAAATTGATACCTTTTGGAGGATCATTCGCAACCACCCACAGCGATCACCCTGCTAGCCACCGAGACGCAAATTTCCATCCCAACAAAGATGAGGATGCAAAACACTTGCAGATGGATTTTCTCATATTCTGAGTACGCACCCGACTAACCACAGATAATCCAAGTTTAGTCCCAAGTTAGCTAGAGGTCTCACATCATGATTTTCATCTGCATGACACTATTTTATGGTTATGTTCGAAGAGGCCATATCGAAAGGGCGGTCGAGAGTTGCTTTTTCTGAACGAGTCCAAATGTTCACAGGAGTCTTGAGGAACTAAGCAAATATAGTCACTTCTGAGAGGCGCCCTCTTCAGAGATGGGAAGCCGCTTACAAATCACTGAATTTTACGTCCCTATGTTCAATATTTTGCGTATAGAGTGCACACTAATTCATAGTGTTCAGACGATATCACCATTTTCTTCACATGCGAAAACAATGGTGAATTCTGCGCACCACTGTTTTTGGAACTTCTGTCCTAGTGAACTACACATTGTTGATACAAATAATCACTCAAGATGGAACACCAACCAATGCTTCCATCTATAACAATGGATCACCTCTGTCTGGCCTATCGAGGAACCAATCAGGATGGGCGTCTTCTGGTTAAGAGCATATTACGCTCTTTCTCTCGAGCAAGTTCGTCCTCAGGTAGTCTCTTCAGAAATTAGCCTTTCAGACAACTTTTCTTTCAACAGTTGAGTCCCTCCTAAAATATTACATTTTCCTCCTTATGGTAATCCCTAATTTTCAATGAAACTTCTTCCTGGGGATGATAGACATACGCTCAGCTGGCTGGTCCTTTGACCAATTACTCCTCAGTGGAGCTAAGTAACTAATCTGATGAACCGTTCAACGCTACCACTTGAGCATGGATGAATTCTTGTAGTGGGAATCAGCATTGACGTAATTGTGAAAGTATAGAGATGCAAGTGTATCTCACTTATTAGATTTACTCTACATTTTAGGGTAAGCTGGTGAAGTGAGGTATTTCAGTTACACCAAGTTTTGATGTGGTGTCCACTTTGTGGGGTAAACATGAACTTATCAGTGAGAGGTCTCTGTTATGGTCAACCTAAATGCGGTATTCGCAGAATAACCTCATAACCTCTGTTGCATCACTGCGTAATTAGTATGACTACTAATAATGACATACTGGTGCCTACTCGTGTGTTTTGGTATAGACAGAATCATTCTCCCCCCCCCCTACGTTGAGTTTATCCTATCCTGATGATAGGGGACAACTTATGTGATTGGCTCAGTCAGGAAGTACCCAACATTAAGCATGTTGGGTACCTTAAAATCCCTACTTTTATCTACCAGTCTAACGGCTTTCTTTCTGCATCATAAGTAACAATAAGTGACGCCATATGCTACAACTCGCTTACCACTTATATTCACAGCGACACAGTGCTCCCCTTCATTAGGCTCTTGCGATATGAGACACCGTTGACATTTTCTGAGGTTGTACATTGTGACGCCATCCTTGAGAAGGAAAACCGTAAAAGAGACAGTTTCCGGTTCGTGAACTGGCTGGTTTTCATTCAATCACAAGGAAGGGAATTGAAATATTCCTTCCTGGTCTGTTGGCGTCGGTGTCTTAAAACTGTTGCTGTCCACATTAGGGGCCCCCAAGACGAACTCGTTAGCCACAAATTCAGCGACTTTCAAAAATACATAGTCAATACAGCATCAATTCTTTGCTTTTTTCTACGTTTTTAGACGTGATTTTATGGTACCAAGGATGAATTATAACTTCAGATTAGGACTTTTTCGTCCAGATATCAGTAGGGGAAAGAGATGCCCTGCATGGTCTGTAATCGTGTAGCCAAACGAAATACGTAAGCCCCGTAAGTGGAACCGCCACGGGAAAACAGCTGTTTTACTCCCTCCTTGGACAACGTCTTCGTCCATGGGACTAGGGCTGGCGAGAGGCGCTACTTCAGACTTTACAAACAACTGTTCTCCTCATGGCCACACTGTTTCAGGGCGGTGAAGGTTTATCACTTCAAAAACACCTGTCCTACCACACCTAGTCTCGCTAGATCGAAAAACATCTAACTGCATGCAATTTCGCGCAGTCGTCCAATGTTAAGTATAAACACAGTTTGATCACAAGAATGCTGTGGAGGATTTTCTTCACATTTCGAAGGAAACCAAAGTAGCGTGTAGGTGTGAATTGAGGACGATGGTTTTTTGGTGTTTACAACTGTGTTATCAAAATTTTCCTTAGACTCTGCCATTTCTATATCCTTTACTCAACCTGTTTTTCGTAGGCCGAACGTCTGCCGGGCATAGTTATCCTACGATTCGGTGGTCCACTATATTATGCAAATTCTGAACGTTTTCAAAATTGGGTTACGGAAACGGTGGGTCTTGACGCCAATAAAGTTTACAAGGAGCTCCAGTCCAAAACTGCCGTGCCGACACCGAGCGATCGAAGCCAGGACAAATGTAGCTGTTCGTCCAAGTGTTGTTATCGATCTCAGACTTTGGAGGTTGCGGTGGTAAGTTTCCGTATCTGCCTGTGCTTCTGGCTATTTTTTTGTTGAAGAANTAGTGCTGGAATGCATTTTTAGAGCAGATCATTGTTTCCCCAACAAGATTTCAGAGTATTATTGTCCCAGTAGCGTGTAACCGTCGGAAAGGTGTTATATTCTACTGCACCGTGGTAGTTCGACTGCTATCTTTCCTCAGATCTTTATATACTTGCAATTCTATAAATCGAAACCTCACGAGTGGTGTGACGGCTCAACTATACGTATTCACGGCTGAAAAAATAAGGCGTTGGTTGGATTTCGCTTCACTTTTTGTATGCACGGTCGATCAAACCGCTTCATTTCGGATTCATTTAGTTATTTCTTAAATGGCATCGGTTCGAAGGGCGCTTTATGTTTGTTCACACTTCTCATTAGTGAGTGCTTGGATTTGGGTGACTACTTTTGCTTCCTTAATGTGCAAGATACTTTTTATACTTTGATGTACCTACAAGGATTGAGCCGAAGTGATCTTTTTCTGACTAAGTCTCCAGAGAGGATAACTGTTGTAAAATTGTGGATTTATGCTAGCCTGTGCTCCAAATCCGATAAACCCAACCCATTTACCCAACCAGTGATTACCCAATCGAGCGAGGAATTGCAAACGTTGTCTCTTGAACACTTAATTTCTGAGCTACCAGTGCTGATCACCAGCATACTTCAACATGACATCACCTTTCTTAGTAACTGTTTATGAGCCACACACTGTTGTCTCCTTCTTATGCCTTATCAATGATCCGGTTGTTACTGATTTTAGCGGTGGTTATATTTTATTCAGCAGACTGAAATTCCCCAATTTCCCTTACCATGCCCACAGGTTGTCTGGATTGTGACCTTCCTAGCCACCGTCTTTATTGATGTGCCGCTTGGTCTCATCACTGGCCTTGTGTTTTCGTTGGTGACGGTTCTCTGCCGCACACAATTGTCGACCAGTTACGAATTGGGTCATATTAAAGACACTGACTTGTATGAGAGTCGAACGCTTTATACAGCAGTGAGTTTGCAGCTACCATGCTAGTTCGGACTGTTTGTTACTTGCAGTATCGTTCCCCATGAACATATACGTCATTGGATACATATCTAGACTACTTGACTATATACTGGGGTTCCACAGCCAACGAATTGACTCCTATGTTGATTACTTCACACCAGTGTTTTCACACGTTACATCCTGGTCCATATATCCTTTCACCCTCTATTGGAGTGTTGTGTTTGAGTACCCCGGTCTGGAGAAATCCAAACAGATGTCAGCTGTAATAACAGTGCACTTGTCGTACAGTGGTTATTGCTGCCACCG
>NW_008752049.1:32693-38076 GCF_000715545.1 Opisthorchis viverrini | reverse complement strand
TGGCTGTTTGGTAAATCTGTTGCAACAGGTCAGATTCATTGGACTGCGACCCACGGTCATCCGTTGTCAGCTTCCTGTCACATTTTGTGGGCTCAGTAGGTAAATGATGATACTTTATAGTTTGAAGCCGAAACCATTTTCGCTAGATAATTGCTAAGGGTTGTTTTCTTCCTAATATTTGGCATATGCTTAGTTGGGAACATTCCATCTACGTTTTGCTACTTACATTACGGTCGGGTAGCCGTGTTTTTCACAACTATGCTCCCACAAGATGCTAAACCGTCGAATTTGCAGAGGTCGCACTGTGAGTACACAGACGTTGCTGTCCACCTTACCCAGCGCATGTCTCCTCGAAGTCTCTTTTCTACTGCTGACGGATGGCGAAACATCTTAGGCAATCAAGCGGATGTTACACTAGTCATAATGTTGATTAGAACTCTTGAGCCTAATGGGTAGTGTCATATGAAGGAAGATACCTCGGTATCTTGAGTATCATCCTAATCGAAACACAAGGCTGTGTTCGTGCATTGGACTCATCAAAAAATATTATGTACGTTTGATTTTGGTTACTGCCATCTTTGCTTACAGGAAAATGTTATTCCCCACGAACTGGTCGCACTTCCTTTTTCTGTTTACGTAAGCATGGGTTTATTTTTATCAATTTTTTTCAAGGTCACCTTATGTGACACCACCTTCCCCGGTCATTAATAATCGTGTAAAATTCTTTCCTTTATAGCCTGAGGAAGAACCGCCACTCCGCCCACAGTTGGCCAATGCGATCAATATAAGATTCATCATTCTGGATATATCCTCCTGGACTTTCATCGATGTCGTTGGGGCTCATACTCTTCATGATGTAAGTTTCGACACAGTAGTGTTGATGAAAATATAAGTGGTGAACCTGTGCTAAATCCACAGCCATTTTATGCATCTTTTTGATCCATAAGTTTATAGCTTTAGGGGAACTCTCAAGAAACAGTAGAGGCACTCCACAAAGTGTGGACTTCAAAGATACTTCCATCGAAACTCATCACTACTGCCAGGTATGCACTATGTGCAGTGTACAGTACAGCGAGCATTTGAGAATTTCGAATCGTCATATCCGAAGCTTACGAATGTAATGGGTATGATTAATTGCTTAGAACGCAAAAATCAAATTTTGGGAGAGATGCGATTTCATAACAACGTGGTAGGTTCGATAGAGCTCAAACAGTCATGCAGAAAAGAAATGCTTACCGCAAAAGTAATGGCTCTTAACTTAGTTGACATTTTGACAGATAAGTGGAAATGCACGAGTGAAGAACAGAAGAAACTGGATGGGGGAGAAAGAGATGATCGAGTACAGAAGAGTTAGATTTACCTCAAACTCTTTCAAAAAAGCGGGGAATGTTTTCGTTTCAGAGAGGTTTCGTAAACAATCGGTGGATTAGTTGATTGGTTCTGGTTTTCGGTTCCTATGCGCGGACCTCCCACCAAACGCACGTTTTCATATTTTCACGTTTCTGTAAATGCTGTCTGCTTCTGATGATGTTCGTGTAGCCAATATCCTCGATTATGAAGCTTCAATGTTTCGGCGAGATAGGTTCTTAGGTGTTTCCTCTATAAAGACTATTTTATACCATTCATTTGAGAACAGCGCCACAAGAAAAAAGAGAAATCTTGGCTGACTGTTTCTAGTATTCCACAAAGGTTTCAATGTGTCAACACCTTCCAACACAGACACACTGGACAGAAAAGATAGGGACATTGAGATGCAGTTCATCCGAGTCCGAAGAGCATCTCTTGAGCGGCATCAGAGAAACGAAGACAAAGTACTAATTGAATTCATGCAACTCTCTGTACTCTGTCAACATCCGCTTCTCACTGATGCGTACAAGTATTTGTCTGAACTCAGTGTTGTAGTCAGATAATAGGGTTCCAAGCAGTCTGGAGTCATCTTACCAGATTAATCATAATGCGTCTTCTGCGTGTTTTGCTACACCAATCCTTCTGATGGCACCCCAGTGTCTGAAATCCTCTGCCGGAATTGCATTCACCATTGTGTACCATTGTAACGGTGATACTACTGATGGGAAGGCAAGCGAGTAGTATGTGTTGTTCGTAGAATTTCGCTTTGCGTCTATTGAAAAAGGGAGATCTGTTGCGGAATTCGTGGAGGCACTTTGTAACATTTGCTTGGATTTGACCGACGAATGAGTGGAGTCAATGAATCTACAGCAAAGTTCAAAAAGACCCGTTCGGGAGAAGGTCAGTGTCCAGTTTTTGTAACTAAGATGCAGATTACAGTTTTGCTTCCCTGTTCAATGGTCTGTAACCGATCAGTTGGAATTTCCGAATAAATAACTCTGCAGCGAAGGCCTTCTTCCTTTCACCATCAGTCGTGTCAAACAGGTATATCGATGAACGTTGAGCATCGATGGCATGCGACGATCATTACGGATGCATAACCGCGAATAAAGGGCTTGAAGTATTATCAGAACCGTCAATTCAGAGCCTCCGTTCAGGTTGCTTAGAGCCGAGGAATATGCACCGAAATGATAGAAACGTGGCAGTTTGATTACTTCATTGTTATTCCAGTTTAGGACCGCAGGTCTGGACCCGATCCTCGGGCCTGGGTAGCGTGTATCCGATACCCACCAATGCTGTCTCAAGTCAGCCGTCCAAAAGTAAAGTAAATTGTATATTCCGAACCGTTCGCTGTTAAAAAAAATCCTTTTCGTGCATTATTTAGCGTCTCATAAACCAAACCGCAACGTGGCCGAAATTCTCGGGACCACCAAGGATAATCCGTCCCGGTTTTATGTTATTCTTACAAAGTGAGGTTCTCGTGATTCTTTCTGGACCTGACCCGAAACATTCGTATATGACCAGCAAGTAATCTCATCAGCGTTCTTACTGCTAGTTGCAGTTTTTCTAGTATTTAGATAGGTGGCAAGTTTGGGATCGGGATTAATCTTGGAAGATTTAGCGGTGATTTGTAATTCCGCTGAACCCTTGCTCTGTTGAGGTTAGAAATTCCCTTTTTTTCGTACAGATTTTCCGGTAATCGCAGCTTATACCCGAAGACTAAAATTCTCATTTGGACGAAAATGTGGTTAGAGAATGGGACCAGGAACAGAAGTATTCTAAGAATTTGGACAGCTTATTATATATGAATCAGTTGTTTACTGCTACGCTGCGCTCATAAGACCGCAAGAACTTCCGAATCCGAATGAACTTGTAATCGCTCCATGTGTCACATGACCTTCTTGTCCTGAAATGTTGTTTGATTACATGATGCATGAGAAAAGTACATAGTTCGATACAACGCGAGGCTATTGTGCCGTTCATGATGCCTGAACAGGGGCACTCGTTTTGCACATCTAGTTTACTGTTTGATTTAAGAAGATAGAGTGAAAATAGCCTCTTTCAACACGTTCCTGGTCAGGCGACCGTTCCACAGTCTTACCGCCAGTTTTGTTTTTTTCTCGAAGAACTGTAGCTTATTTTTTCAAAACAAAAAAACTAGTCACCCAATCCCTCTGTGTTGGTTATTAGACGGAATGAGTAGAGGAATTTATTAGTGCATCATGTCGACACGATCGCATTTTTCACAACTTGCGGCAGTTGGATCCTACTGGAGATTTAGATGCCGACAAGTGTAATCACAGGAAGATTTGAATACCCACCCAAACAAGATTTTAACAGTGGTAGAACTACCACATGTGCCCGCGATCAGTATATGCATCTTAAATGTATGTATCGACCTAATGATTTTGACATGTCGGTTCGTGAAGGGCATTTTGTGGGGAGTTCTACTGCACTTAATTAACACGTGATTATAGTAACACGAGTTCGCTAACTCCGTTCAGCTGTGCGCCTTTTCCCCTGCTAACAGCCACTCACTGTATTGCGCGTATGTGATATTTTTTCAGATCATTAGAAGCTACAAGTTGATCGATGTTGACCTACTGTTCACCAAATGTCAGCCCCAAGTTCGGAAAACCCTGCACAGTTGTGGCTTATCATCGCATGAGTTTGACAAAATGTGTTTCGTGACTCTTCACGACGCAGTTCTTTATGCCCGTAGCCACTTAGCAGCTCTACCTCCAGTATAGTTCAACAATCTTTGCCGTACATGGATGCTTCAAGTTTTCGTAATTCACCCAAATCACCTCCGAGGTAAGTCATGCTCGTACTTGACACACACTTGTTTCCAGGCTTGAGTAAATGCAGTCGTTAAAAAATCCATTTATCTCCTTCATTTTTAGATGGACTGTCAGAGTATATCCTCCTGACGACTCTTCAACTTCAGCTATTCTGGCTTCAGACACGAGTATTCTTATAGGTTCCTTTTATTGTCTAGTTTTCATCGTCTTAGAGGTATGAACGGCACGTCCTGATCTCTCAGTGACTATTTTTTCGATGAACTACACCACTTTGTGAATGATGTTCACTGTACCTGTTCATTCCGCTCTCGGGCAATATTCGTCACTATTTTTAGCTTCCAGCAGATGTGCGGAATTATCAACGAGCTTTTTTTCGGTTTCACCTCACATTATATCACCTAACCTTTCAGATACGACCTTCTACTGAGCAATGCGAACAACCAAGGCCACAAACGTGCTTTGGGTTGGGCAACAAGGAATTCATGATTTGCAATCATTTGCACGTTAGGCTCTGCTGAATCCCAGCTGTTGTGTGAATGAGTTTAAGCAGTGAACTAAGTTACTCAGGGACCACTGAAAAGCTGAGACCTGCATTGTATTTAAAAAACCATCTGGTTGGGCGCACCATGGGCACACACTTGGATTGTTGGTCCCAGCTATCATTCAGCTTAGCCTATAAGTGGTGGTCGCAGAGGGTAAACTCTAGCGTCGTTTTAGTCTCAAAACTCCGGAACGTTCAGGGTGTTGGGACCTGGTTGTTTGCAAGTTTTTAGATGTGCGGTGGGTGCTGGGTTGTTCGGGTAGATACCGAAGCGGTCATCAATTTGCCACCGTGACCCTCAAATGAAACACAGTATCACCGTCTTTCAGCTCGAGGAGTTTGGTAAACCTCATTCCTGAGGTGGGATTCATTCTAGGCACGTGGCTGACGATGATCGGAACTGTGCAATCGATCACGGTTGAAATAAAATAATACAAATAGTATGGACAAGAACTGCATCGCTGTGTGTGGTTAGTCTACAGCGTGGTCCACTGAGACCATATAAGTGGACCCTCTCCTCCGGAATAGGCAACAGGTGGGAGAGGTGATATAACTTCACACTTATACCTCCCCCGGCTGACTTAGCGTGGGCTCAAGGACGTCCAAATGCCGTTAAATCAAGGTAATTACCAAGTCGGCGATCCTGCACCGCCACTGGAATGGAAAATATACAGTCGATGTCGCGGCCCTGAGC
>NW_008752049.1:20731-32198 GCF_000715545.1 Opisthorchis viverrini | reverse complement strand
TACCATTGTAACGGTGATACTACTGATGGGAAGGCAAGCGAGTAGTATGTGTTGTTCGTAGAATTTCGCTTTGCGTCTATTGAAAAAGGGAGATCTGTTGCGGAATTCGTGGAGGCACTTTGTAACATTTGCTTGGATTTGACCGACGAATGAGTGGTGTCAATGAATCTCCAGCAAAGTTCAAAAAGACCCGTTCGGGAGAAGGCCGGTGTCCAGTTTTTGTAACTAAGATGCAGATTACAGTTTTGCTTCCCTGTTCAATGGTCTGTAACCGATCAGTTGGAATTTCCGAATAAATAACTCTGCAGCGAAGGCCTTCTTCCTTTCACCATCAGTCGTGTCAAACAGGTATATCGATGAACGTTGAGCATCGCTGGCATGCGACGATCATTACGGACCTCTATGTTGCATGAGAATGATGCATAGCCGCGAATAAAGGGCTTGAAGTATTATCAGAACCGTCAATTCAGAGCCTCCGTTCAGGTTGCTTAGAGCCGAGGAATATGCACCGAAATGATAGAAACGTGGCAGTTTGATTACTTCATTGTTATTCCAGTTTAGGACCGCAGGTCTGGACCCGATCCTCGGGCCTGGGTAGCGTGTATCCGATACCCACCAATGCTGTCTCAAGTCAGCCGTCCAAAAGTAAAGTAAATTGTATATTCCGAACCGTTCGCTGTTAAAAAAAATCCTTTTCGTGCATTATTTAGCGTCTCATAAACCAAACCGCAACGTGGCCGAAATTCTCGGGACCACCAAGGATAATCCGTCCCGGTTTTATGTTATTCTTCTTACAAAGTGAGGTTCTCGTGATTCTTTCTGGACCTGACCCGAAACATTCGTATATGACCAGCAAGTAATCTCATCAGCGTTCTTACTGCTAGTTGCAGTTTTTCTAGTATTTAGATAGGTGGCAAGTTTGGGATCGGGATTAATCTTGGAAGACTTAGCGGTGATTTGTAATTCCGCTGAACCCTTGCTCTGTTGAGGTTAGAAATTCCCTTTTTTTCGTACAGATTTTCCGGTAATCGCAGCTTATACCCGAAGACTAAAATTCTCATTTGGACGAAAATGTGGTTAGAGAATGGGACCAGGAACAGAAGTATTCTAAGAATTTGGACAGCTTATTATATATGAATCAGTTGTTTACTGATACGCTGCGCTCATAAGACCGCAAGAACTTCCGAATCCGAATGAACTTGTAATCGCTCCATGTGTCACATGACCTTCTTGTCCTGAAATGTTGTTTGATTACATGATGCATGAGAAAAGTACATAGTTCGATACAACGCGAGGCTATTGTGCCGTTCATGATGCCTGAACAGGGGCACTCGTTTTGCACATCTAGTTTACTGTTTGATTTAAGAAGATAGAGTGAAAATAGCCTCTTTCAACACGTTTCTGGTCAGGCGACCGTTCCACAGTCTTACCGCCAGTTTTGTTTTTTTCTCGAAGAACTGTAGCTTATTTTTTCAAAACAAAAAAACTAGTCACCCAATCCCTCTGTGTTGGTTATTAGACGGAATGAGTAGAGGAATTTATTAGTGCATCATGTCGACACGATCGCATTTTTCACAACTTGCGGCAGTTGGATCCTACTGGAGATTTAGATGCCGACAAGCGTAATCACAGGAAGATTTGAATACCCACCCAAACAAGATTTTAAAAGTGGTAGAACTACCACATGTGCCCGCGATCAGTATATGCATCTTAAATGTATGTATCGACCTAATGATTTTGACATGTCGGTTCGTGAAGGGCATTTTGTGGGGAGTTCTACTGCACTTAATTAACACGTGATTATAGTAACACGAGTTCGCTAACTCCGTTCAGCTGTGCGCCTTTTCCCCTGCTAACAGCCATTCACTGTATTGCGCGTATGTGATATTTTTTCAGATCATTAGAAGCTACAAGTTGATCGATGTTGACCTACTGTTCACCAAATGTCAGCCCCAAGTTCGGAAAACCCTGCACAGTTGTGGCTTATCATCGCATGAGTTTGACAAAATGTGTTTCGTGACTCTTCACGACGCAGTTCTTTATGCCCGTAGCCACTTAGCAGCTCTACCTCCAGTATAGTTCAACAATCTTTGCCGTACATGGATGCTTCAAGTTTTCGTAATTCACCCAAATCACCTCCGAGGTAAGTCATGCTCGTACTTGACACACACTTGTTTCCAGGCTTGAGTAAATGCAGTCGTTAAAAAATCCATTTATCTCCTTCATTTTTAGATGGACTGTCAGAGTATATCCTCCTGACGACTCTTCAACTTCAGCTATTCTGGCTTCAGACACGAGTATTCTTATAGGTTCCTTTTATTGTCTAGTTTTCATCGTCTTAGAGGTATGAACGGCACGTCCTGATCTCTCAGTGACTATTTTTTCGATGAACTACACCACTTTGTGAATGATGTTCACTGTACCTGTTCATTCCGCTCTCGGGCAATATTCGTCACTATTTTTTGCTTCCAGCAGATGTGCGGAATTATCAACGAGCTTTTTTCGATTTTACCTCACATTATATCACCTAATCTTTCAGATACGACCTTCTACTGAGCAATGCGAACAACCAAGGCCACAAACGTGCTTTGGGTTGGGCAACAAGGAATTCATGATTTGCAATCATTCGCACGGTAGGCTCTGCTGAATCCCAGCTGTTGTGTGAATGAGTTTAAGCAGTGAACTAAGTTACTCAGGGACCACTGAAAAGCTGAGACCTGCACTGTATTTAAAAAACCATCTGGTTGGGCGCACCATGGACACACACTTGGATTGTTGGTCCCAGCTATCATTCAGCTTAGCCTATAAGTGGTGGTCGCAGAGGGTAAACTCTAGCGTCGTTTTAGTCTCAAAACTCCGGAACGTTCAGGGTGTTGGGACATGGTCGTTTGCAGGTTTTTAGATGTGCGGTGGGTGCTGGGTTGTTCGTGTAGATACCGAAGCGGTCATCAATTTGCCACCGTGACCCTCAAGTGAAACACAGTATCACCGTCTTTCAGCTCGAGGAGTTTGGTAAACCTCATTCCTGAGGTGGGATTCATTCTAGGCACGTGGCTGACGGTGATCGGAACTGTGCAATCGATCACGGTTGAAATAAAATAATACAAATAGTATGGACAAGAACTGCATCGCTGTGTGTGGTTAGTCTACAGCGTGGTCCACTGAGACCATATAAGTGGACCCTCTCCTCCGGAATAGGCAACAGGTGGGAGAGGTGATATAACTTCACACTTATACCTCCCCCGGCTGACTTAGCGTGGGCTCAAGGACGTCCAAATGCCGTTAAATCAAGGTAATTACCAAGTCGGCGATCCTGCACCGCCACTGGAATGGAAAATATACAGTCGATGTCGCAGCCCTGAGCAAAACACAGTTGGCTGACTATGAAAGCCTTTCAGAAGCTGGTTTCGGATGCGATTTCTACTGGATCAACTACTCGGTGGGAGTAGAACGTGGCCGCATCATCACTATCAACTGCAAGAACATATTGTTTTACGAGTATTTTGAAGGTTGTTGAAACTTTACCTAATTGATGTATTCAACAAGAACGTCTGCAAAGAAGACTTCTATCGTTTTAGGCTCAGTGGTTAGAAGAATGATGGGTCGGTGAGTTTTGAGAGGCAATCTGCTGACAGCCCTGAGGCGCGGAATATAGTGACCACATGGTCAGCCATAAAGAAAGGGTGCTAAGGAGCAGTTTCTTTGGAATCTGGTGTGAACAGGTTCGGCTAGAACACTGGCTAAGCTTAGCGAAACTACCGATGGGCTACTGTCGAACCCCAACTCTTTTAGTCTGTCGCTGATGGTTTTTGTCTTATTGCTTTCTTTGTGAAAGAGATGCTATGTTTATTGCTCCATTCTAATGCCTGCAACTCGCGCACTTTCGATTGTGTGCAGGTATTTATACAATTACTTCAGTACAAGTTTGCTTGCTCTTGGGATCCGTTATTATACCTACTGTAAGAATCTCTTCCTTTTGCATCGTTTCCTTTCAACGCTGCACCCAACTGTCAGGATGTTTTCATTTCCGATCGTTTGACTGTTGCTTGCAATAGTTGTTTGACCATCCAGCTACTTCTGTGTATATGTAAACCCCTCTGTTATGCTCGTTTGACCATTTTTGGTTAAAAGGAAAGTTTTCTCGTGGAGAAACTTGACTTCTGGCTGCTTTTCTGATACCGGCCAATGGATTTAGGAAAACAAAATTGTCATCCTTTCTAGCTTGAAGCATCTTTTTCTATTTATTTGTGCTTGAGATTCAATAGGAGAATCTCCACACTCAGTTCAGGGACTTCTGCTGTTGATTATTGTGGAGCCAGATAGTCAACTTAGAAAAGTGGGATATGTGGAGAATTCGTCCTGAAGCTAATCTATGCTGAAAATCCGGAAGCACTGTACAGCTGTTTCATCCTTATTGGGAATCATCAGCAGTGCGCATCCCACGAAACTCCGAAGAGTCTCGAACCCACGACCTTCCGGTTAGTAGTTTGAACACTTAACAGTTCGGCCACGAGTGGCTGATCAGCAGTGTGATTAACTCGCACTTAGACAAGATATAGCGCCGCTCACCCTTCAATCACGCGGTCACACGTGTTGAGCAACGACTTCTCAGATGAAAGTTTCACTCATCGGGTGAAGTTTGTTCTTCCACTGAGCTACTTATATATTGTTGGTAGTGTGAGGAGATTTGGTATTTTTATGGGATTTCGTCCTCTAAGTGAAGCCAATCTATGCTGAAAAGCCGAAAAGCACTGTACAGCTATACAGCACTTCCATCTGAGAAGTCGTTGCTCGAGGAGCCGGTCAAAATGTGTGACTGCGTGATGTGAGTCCCGTGATTTAAGGATGAGCGGGGCTATACTCTGTCTCAGTGCGAGCTAGTCAAACTATTGATCAGCCGCTCATGGTCGAACGGTTAAGTGTTCAAACTACTAGCTAGCACGAGATTCTCCGGAGTTTCGCGAGATTTGCACTGTTGATTCCCAATAAGGATGAAACTGCTGTACGGTGCTTCTCGGCTTTTCAGCATAGATTGACTTCACTTATAGTACGAAGGCTCCACAAAAATCTCAAACCTCTCAAACTACCAACAAAGTGGGAAATGTTGAAATTAGTTTTGAATTCAGTCGATCAATTTGGGAGATGGGCGAATGCTGCGTACACAAAGGGAAGATTGAGTGGTTGCTAAATCCGAAAGGAGGAAGGGCCAGTTGGCTCATGATAAGTGTATTGTTTCAGCCATAAAGCTGGTCATTTGTAAGATGTAATCTCCCAACTCTAGCCTCCTAACGTTACACCTAACGGTCATCTGCTCTTTTTGTGACTGAAAACGAACCGAATTGCCCATCCAACATACAGAATCAACAAAGGATTAAAAATGTGGAAAATTATTTACCCCACACAAATAAACAGCAATTAGTCAAACCGTCAACTGTTTGGATTTCTTAAGACGATGGGCGCTGAAAGGTCCAGAATATCCAAGATTAGCTCGTAATGTTGCTCGGATAAGTGGAAACGGCTTACGCGTTAGTTTATCCTGTTGGTTAAAGGTTTGTTTGGCACCTTATCAATGGCGCGTCTTATTAGGATACAAAGTTCAGTGGAAAAATGTGGGGGGCGGATATGACAAAATAGTTTAGGTGCCTGGGTTTGGTGTGTCAGTTCAGGTTGAACTATTCACGTTGAACCTATTCAGTTTAAAATCCATTTATTGGTCAAAGTCTATACATGAAAATGTAACTATCTTGATGTGCACCCACGTGTTTAGAAAGCCTATGCAGTGCGTGTCTGGCGGATCCCACACATTTGAATGCTGGGTTAAGTCATAATTTCACATTGGCGAATCACCATTTGTATCATGGTCATCTGTATCTATGGGTAGCGAGCTCATGATGCAACCAAGTCTCTAAATGAACCGTCTTTCCAGTGTATTAGATTTTGAATGTCGTGAAATAATTGGATGGTTTTCAAATGGCGTTCCGCCCTCACATGTGCTACTCTGTGAAAAGTAACGGTTTTTCATAGCTATCAGTTCCATTGACCCATACTGTAGTTTCCTTTCAGAAATGAGGTTTGCTATAACACGAGCAGTATCTTCGATGTCCCCACCAAATCACAAAGCTCTTTAGTCTAAGTATGTCGACATCTTGATTCCAGCTTGCCTTCATGTGATTAGTAGCTGTTTGGTGGTTCTATCCTCGGTATTTTAGTTATCCTGATAAAATGCATGTTATCTTTAGGATTCTATTCATTAAACCGATTGATTGAGTTCTCCGAGCTTTTACAAGAAAATATTGACAGTGAAAGAGCTAAGCTGATACTGAACGGATTTTATATTCCCTCCTACTGCCGTTCAGCTGCTCCTGACAGCCCACTTTTGGAGCGCCAAATAAGATATGTTTTTTTCGGCAAAGGCTGCGAATTCGGGTTTCGAACAACGGTCTATGCGTGTAAATGTAGCCATTTTTTGAGGTGCTCACAAGAGAAGAATTCATTCATACCAGCAGAATAATAACTTGCTCCCCAGGTATTATTGACAACTGCATCGTCCGAATCATTCGAATTTATATTAACAAATCAATAGAAATGTGAGTTTTACAAGTAAGGAGCACATTGAGTGCGGTTCCAAGGTGAACGTGTTCCGGATTGAAGAACCCCTATTTTGGATGTGAAGTTCCACTTTGAATTAACCTTTATTTCTGTCGTTGTGTATTCGAGTGCTTAGTAGCGGGTTTGGTGCGGAGGAGCAACATTTTACTTTTAAGTACGGTTTTACCCTAAGATAAAAATTGAAACCATTCTGATTCATATTCGACTAACAAAATATTATAAAATCTGCTGATTTTATGGCACCGACTGGATACATTCGACCAGGCAGTCAGGCTTTCTTCAGTTAGCTTCAAAAGCTAAAGCCTTTGAAAGCTTTCGCGTAGTGGAATTGCACCTTTTATATTTTCAGTAAGTTGAGCGATACCTCTTGTCCGCAAAGAGCTGAGCGTTGTACGCTCTACTTGCACCACTGACAAAGGGTTCCAACTGTGTATTTTTCTGTGCGGTGGAAAGATGAATTCGGCAATCCTCTAGGCAAAGTGCAGTGTGTAGACTACAGTGTAGCTAGCCAGTCGCATGTTGAGCTAATATTATTCTAGCACCGAATGCAAGGCACGTTTTATTTTGCGCACAAAAAGTCTATTTTTGTGGTTAAACCGCACCACCATCAACCTTTCGAAGAAACGTAACTTCCACTTTGGGTCATTGAAAGGGCTGGTATTCAACAGAACGGCCTGAAGAATAGTTATCCAAACAGGCGTTGAAAGCATGCTGTTGTGTGGGGAGTGCAATATCATACTGAGACTCAAGGGTTTACCGGGGTGTGGTGTGGTTCATTGCTGCCATTCAAACGAGGCAATAATACAGCTACACTGGGGACCCAAAGTAGGCACAAAAGGTTTGTTACAAGGAATTGTGGCATGAGATAGCAGGCAGCAATTTCTAACTACTGTGGTGAGGCGATACTGTCTGATTTGAAAACGGTATTCGGATGGAGGTAGTAGATCTAAATTGTGCGCAACTAATATAGTTAGTAGAAAGCAGGGACAATAACTTGGAGGAAGACGCTAGGTTTCTCATGGCGTTGCTTGTTTGGACGATGAAGTGACCTCAGAATTGCAGAGTGACGGCCTAGAGAAAAGCGTGGAGGCTTTGCAAGGAGAGTTGCGTCAGAGATGCCATACTGCATGCATTTGGTGAGTCTATGGTAGAAAATTTCATTGTGCTATAGATGATGTTTTTGATTCACAGGAGGAATGCACGGGATATATTCTAAAGCCAGAAAAGCTTAATCTAGCGGCACCGGGTCTGACAAAGCCTGCTTCTATTTTAGATTTATCTTTCCTCAATTGCACAAAACGGAGTATTAGGCTTAATACATAATATAAGATGTCTTTCGTTTTCTCCGTTGAAGTGATGGTTATCAACCGTGTTTTCTTTTTCTCGGCTCAGGGTATGGAAGTTTAGGAATGGGTGGACATTATACACAAAGGGTTGGTGAATGTTTAGGGGTTGGTTATTGACCGGAAAGATAAATCAGGTGGGATAAATGTGGATGGGTAAGCCAGGTAAAATGACGATTCGGCTTATATGGACTCAGTGCCCATCGGAGAGTTGGAGGACAAAGGCGCAAGTGGTGAAATTTGTGTGAAGTGAGTTACCTGGATATTGGTTGTTTGGTTTGCTCCTGTGTAGTTAGATATAAAAAGCCTTGCAGTTCCCAGCTAGATCATCATCAATATCAGAGACAGTTTGAACGAACCAGGAGTAGATGTCTTAGTACCCAATCTATTCGGATACTGTTGACATGATTGTAGAAGTGGTGAGTGTGTAGTGGTCTGGTTACCCACTAAGTTAGTCTACCAGGAGTGTGCGGCAAAGAAATAAAAATACTAGCGCTAAGTTGGGTATACAAAGATAAAGAGATCAGATGGAACATGCTCACTAACAATTGTTCTGTCTAAAATAGTTCGTCGTTAGCCCAGGTCAGCGAATAGACAATATTCCAATTATGTTGGTCCAGAGGTCTTCTTCTGAACAGTTCCCACATATAATAGATTCCGAAGATGTCTGAAATGTTTTGGTACCAGAGTTAGTACACGGGACTCGCGAATGACCGCTGCAAGCGCCAGCGAAATCAGAAGAGAGAGTCGAAGCACGTGAACACGCTTGTATTCTGTGAAATTGTCCAAGTGCGCGATTTTGTAGTTTTTCGTATTTAAACAAAAAACGATTATGCAATTGATGAAATACGTGGTGTTATAATGGAAGTGAAACAAAGGTACAAAACGCCACTAGTGAAAACAATTTGGCATAAACGAATAGTTGAATGAATCCAAAACCTATATGACAGATATGGAACGGAGCTTCAGAGTGGCCGGAACTAGCGAGACGCTTTCAACGTATTGTGTGTCTGAGGTGTAGAACCATTTAATACGTGTGGCCGGATGATAATCAAAAATTTGGTTTACAAACGCAAGCATGGGAACTGACAATCGGTGACACTACTACAAGTTATGTCAAGGACGACTGATTTGTATACAGTCCTCTTTAGCTTTGAATTTGCTGCTTCCAATAATGCATATGATGTCTGGATCCCGCCATTGCATCATCGTTGTATACACTGATTCCTCATTATCGCCGAGACTAATTGAGCAAGTGGAAATTTTACCTTCATAATAGTAGGACTCCAGCCTTAGAGTCGACACTTATGGGGCATTTAAGACAACGGGATTTACTAAGCATTCGATGGGTTACCCTCTACGGTTTGTTTATTGTTTTCAGTGATTATTGCTGAACATTTACACGAGTTTTGATTGGTCATACATTCTTCCTTTAAAAACTTTTTTGAGTCAAGGTGACCTCTTGGCAGCCAGAATTTCATTCCCTTTGTACCAATGCAAATAACCAATTAACAGAAATATATGGTTTACCAGAGATTTTGTGTATTTTTCAGGCATGGGCTTTGCACATGGGCGAGATGTATGAAACATCACCGTTGACCGTTGGATTAGACATGTTTTCCGGCAATGACGTAACCCAGCGTAGTGACGTCATCATTTCCAGTAAGAAAAGCTTCCTCACAAGGATGTTATTAATTCACATGCCGATTTCCAGAAACGGTACAATAATGCAGGAGATAATTATCTCCTGACTAGTTGCTCAAATCGGAAAATGGCGATCATTCACAGAAATTCATGCCCTCGTCCACACTGAACAATGCGTTAAATTATCTTCTGTAATCACAACGAGCGCAAGGCGAGCTTCCCAGAAGACAGTTTAGCCGATCGCCTGAACAGACTCGTCCAATGTGGTATGACTCGCGAATATAACGCACACACCGCTTATCCAACTACACATTTGGTGGGATTTACACTTTGTGTGTTATCTCGTATTTAGAAATCACAAGGGAACTCTAAAATAGGTCATAGCTCGGTTTCGCGTTTGCCCTTGCAAGCAGGGTGTCACGTGCAATTCAGCGGCGGTCGATGACCTTGAAGGTTCACTCACTGAAACAAAAAGCCATGAGTAGTATATCACTGAAACGTGGCACCGCATCAAGCTAATTCGCCGCGTTCTAGACGCGTACCTAAAATTTCTCTGAAACTGCGGTTCGAAAAAGCGAAACTTTACCATTCGAACTAGCGTGGACATATGAGAGTATAAGGAATGTGCGCTGGTTAGATCGCCTGCAACTAAGGTTGCTTCAAACGTGCACAGACATGAGATCAGAGGTATCTGGTACTGTTGCATGTTCGTACGATGAACCGACCCCTTGTTCGTGTGATTGATACTGGGTTTAGTATGTGATAATTGGGAGTTTCAATGAAAAAATACAAGTTGTCAATTTTAGCAAGCTATAGTGTATTGGTATCCGAGAGCGGAAATCGAGTAAAGTTGGGATTTATTGTTCTAAACGAGCAAATTTGTCATCAAGCACCCGCACATCCACTACGGCTGTATCCATGGGTGCACTTTTGAGGACGCGTGTAGCATCCGGATCCTAGGGCCCAAGTCTACACCACTTGGTCTCAGGACTGACAAGTGTACACCCATATTTAGCTTTAACTTTGCTACGCCCAATAATGCAGATGGTTGCCGAATTCCGCTATCGGATCATCGATGTACACATGGCTCCCTCGTTATCGTCAATTAAGGCTAAGTGAGCAAGTAGTGTATTAGTCGTGATTGATTATACGTTTTTCAGAAGCCTTGTCAAGTAGAAAACTGAGAACTGGACTGACCACACATTATGGTTGTAATGATGTAACCAATAAACAGAAAGATGATTTGTTAAGGGTGGTTGTTTATTTTTCAGGCGTGGGTTTTTGGCGAGTGGACGACGTATGGATACTAAGGACCACTGTTGGTCGTTGGATTAGTCTATTACGTATGGTTGGGATAATATAGTTAGCTACGACCATGTGCACTGGTCCGGTATTTATTATAATCAGCCTCGGCGGGTTACACCGATTATAGTTGAGCATGGTGGGGCATTGCTGGCCATTGGATTGGGTATAGTTGAGCCCTCATACTCAGCGTTGCATATAGGCATATGCCTAGAAATTACGATAAGTGGCCAACGTGGGTGATATCGACTACTGTTACGAGCATAAAGGGCTGCCGTTGGCCGCTAGACCGGGATATCACGCATAGTTGTATCGGCCTGCATGGATACTGGCCTGTGTCTACTACTAAGCGAGAGCACTCACAGTTATGGGTATGGCGGGCAATCATTGACAGATAGATTAGGACACTGCGTATAAGTGATGCTTAATAATCAGCGTCACATATAGGCACTGGTCTAGCAATTTCAAAAAGTAGCCAATGTAGGCGATATAGCGAACGATTATGAGTATGTGGTCCGTCGTCCGCCATTAGATCATGTATGTGTGCATAGTTTGGGCCCCATGTTCAT
>NW_008752049.1:11700-17987 GCF_000715545.1 Opisthorchis viverrini | reverse complement strand
CCCATATTTAGCTTTAACTTTGCTACGCCCAATAATGCAGATGGTTGCCGAATTCCGCTATCGGATCATCGATGTACACATGGCTCCCTCGTTATCGTCAATTAAGGCTAAGTGAGCAAGTAGTGTATTAGTCGTGATTGATTATACGTTTTTCAGAAGCCTTGTCAAGTAGAAAACTGAGAACTGGACTGACCACACATTATGGTTGTAATGATGTAACCAATAAACAGAAAGATGATTTGTTAAGGGTGGTTGTTTATTTTTCAGGCGTGGGTTTTTGGCGAGTGGACGACGTATGGATACTAAGGACCACTGTTGGTCGTTGGATTAGTCTATTACGTATGGTTGGGATAATATAGTTAGCTACGACCATGTGCACTGGTCCGGTATTTATTATAATCAGCCTCGGCGGGTTACACCGATTATAGTTGAGCATGGTGGGGCATTGCTGGCCATTGGATTGGGTATAGTTGAGCCCTCATACTCAGCGTTGCATATAGGCATATGCCTAGAAATTACGATAAGTGGCCAACGTGGGTGATATCGACTACTGTTACGAGTATAAAGGGCTGCCGTTGGCCGCTAGACCGGGATATCACGCATAGTTGTATCGGCCTGCATGGATACTGGCCTTTGTCTACTACTAAGCGAGAGCACTCACAGTTATGGGTATGGCGGGCAATCATTGACAGATAGATTAGGACACTGCGTATAAGTGATGCTTAATAATCAGCGTCACATATAGGCACTGGTCTAGCAATTTCAAAAAGTAGCCAATGTAGGCGATATAGCGAACGATTATGAGTATGTGGTCCGTCGTCCGCCATTAGATCATGTATGTGTGCATAGTTTGGGCCCCATGTTCATCGGTTCGCATTATTACTGACCAGGTCTTTATCATAAGAAGCAAAGATCAACAATAACCCGTACTGAAGTTACGGGTACGACAGATCAGTTTGGATTAGGTTACCGATGAATCAACGTCGGACATGGACAAGTACGGTTAGTAGCCATATAAGGCGACGTCGAATACAGCAGTGAGTATGGCAGGTCGTCAGATTAGGCTATCACGCATATTTGAGGCCTTACGTTTACCGGCTGGTGTTTACTATAGGTAGCAAGGATAAGCGGCATCGCATGAAAGACCGCAGTTGGCGTTGGATTATATTACTGTGCATATATGATGTCTCACAATGGTGTCCGACATAGACGCTGGCTCAGCAGTTACGATAAGTATTCGAGATGAGTGACGACGCGTAGATTTATAGGTGTGAAGGGCAGTCGTTGTTCATAAAATTATGCTGCCGTGCACATGTGGGGCCCGATAATCAGCGTCGCACATTGATACGGACCTAGTAGTAAGGTAAGTACCCAGTTAGCACCAAAGCAGAAATTTCTGCAGAATGTCTGCACCCGGATGCAGACACTTCCACACAATTATGGACACTTCTGCACCCGGCAGCGGAAATTTCCAAAAAATATCAGCACGCTTCTGCACCAGTGTGCGGACATTTCTCCACAATATCCGCACAGTTCTGCACCTGGGTGCAGATTTCGTGCGAAAATGAAACAAATTTCAGCGGATGGATGCGGAAATAGTGCAAACGTTTCCGCACCTGGGTGCGGAAAATCAGTACTCAGCACCGGGATTTCCGCACCCAGTCCGCAGTTAGCTAAAGTCGTCCGACGAACGAATGCAGGCCAGTTTACGCATTTATCTCGTTCGCTAGTACGATTAAGTAACTTCCTAAACAATACGCTCCCATGTCGTGATAACCTAGCTGTCCTCACATAATCGCTCAGCGTATTACCGTCCCGGATATCAATAAACGTTTTCAAGCACAAATGTTTTTATGAGTGAATTTTAAAATATAAAGGGAGAGAATCATTCGGCACTCTTGGTGGCGCTCTGCTGGCGTTTCCGAACTTTCTGCCGTTCGTTCTCTAGCTAGCGATGAACGATTTCCTTCATTTACCGCAGATTGGTGTTCGGAAACTTCTCAGATGTCGCATCTGTATCGAAGAAGATGGTCATCGCGTTTCATTCAGACGCTGATTCAACTAGCTAAATATAAAACAACCATTAAATACTTACAAATAAGTCCTTGGGCCGGCCTCGTTGACCCGAAGGCTTCTTTCTCATTTATTCATTTATTGGTCGAGGTGGGTGGAAACGGCTACCGTTATAATGGCGCCAGCTTTATGGTGGTCATATTTATAATCGGAATGATACAGGCAGCTATCTTGTGATGCTGTTCTATTTAATGGCTAGTTATACATATCCGGAAATGGGGACCATCCACAGAGATGGCTGTCGCATCTTCAGTGCACAGTTTATACTGTTTTAGATGGCTGTCGCATCTTCAGTGCACAGTTCATACCGTTGCCTAACAATGTTGTACTTAATGGAAGTTGAGATCCATGGTAAAATGTGTTGTGCCACGTCAGCCGAGCAAAATCATCTCATTTGTTAAATCTGAGGAGCGTAAAGCAAACAAACGTCAATGATTGATCTTCCAGGGTGGAATTTGCGTCAGGTATTCTTTAGATTTTTATTTTTATTGAAGGCCCATGAACGCCAAAATAGGCTGAGGTGAGATTTCGCGTTTTATCACGCGTGATAAAATGCGAATGGGTGTTGGTGCGTGACCTTGAAGTTTCGTTTACTTAAACAAAACCCTACGAGCAACCCGTCACCGGAGGATACAACCGGATTAGACCAACTTCATGTTAAATTCACAATTCCGAAATAAACTATGGTTTCAGTGAAAATAATTTTGGTGTGCTCATGGTCAGCGGCGACTAATTCTCTGTACGATTCACAACTACAAAGTCCCGGTCGCTCAGTATTCGCACAATGAAATTGGAATATTGAAAAATATGATGTGTCCCCAATGGAATAAAGTAACCGGGCAACTGAGATCAGAGCATCAGTTTGAAATTTTGAGCCTCATTTAGGCGTCTTGGGGCCTCAGCAATGCTGAGAATGTATTATTTCGGACTTTTTCGCCATGGGTATGATCGCTTCAGTGGACAATGAAATATGGCGAGCTGAAATAATATGGAAAGAGATTAGGATGATTTTCCGTTTGAGCATATGCACAACAAAATGCAGCATTTCGGTGGGAAAAGTTTTGCTCTGCTCTTAAAGGTTTTGCAGCTGAAAGCATTGTGATGCTAATGGGCCCCGATGTAGACGGTGAACCTTGGTTACGAAATACTCACTGATTCACGGATTGATATACAAGATCGAGTCTTTTTCCCAAGTTTCCGGGTCGGTTTTGTTCTTGTAAAATCTCTGAGTCTGAAAGTAGAAGTGTTATATTTAGTGGTATGAATGTTCGAAACAAAAATCACCTGAACCAAGCTTCAATCTGTCATATCATTAATCATTGGCCCGCATTCGACTTTGAACTTGCTGTGATAATGCTTCAGAATTGACGTGCGAAACTAACAGCTCACCGTTTATCACTCTTCAGGACCCTTGACAAGGCGTTGAAGGAATAAATAACAGTTAACTATGTGGCATCTCCCCATGCATCCAGTAATCGAAGCACCAACTTAGTTCCGAGGTACGCTTGGGTGTACTACAACCCAGCAAGCGTCCGGCACAGCAAATGGAAAATCGGGGAATCCAAAGAAGCCAGTAAGCAGAGCTGTCAGTAAAAGGTACGCGGAGCACCGGCTGTCCAGTGCGTTTCTGTCTAAGGGGGCAAGGGAACCATCTCTCGGTTACCACCTATTATCTTGAACACAACCATGATTCTAAGTTTTTTGTAAGTCGTTAGCTAACCAAAGAGGATTTATGCAATTGGGAGGAATTGCTGAACTACGAAAATCCTTATATTTTTGTCCCATGTATTCGGTAAGGTCCTTGCCACTCTGGCATATACAAATACCGCGGGAAATGTCGGGCAGCTCTGTTGAGTAAGTGACGTATTGCTGTTTTACTGTGGCAGATGATATGACTTCGATCTTGGAAAATCTTCGGAAGACCAGACGCGCGCTTGCGCTGCCGTCGGGGGGAGATAATTGTAGCCACACAAACTTCGCCGGATGGCGGTCTATAGGGTATTCTGACGCTTCCCGGATGTAATAGATGTCGATGGAACCACGGGGCAAACGTATTTTGGAGCTACTAATAATTGGCGCGATACCTGGCTGATTACAGATGGCATGAGTAACGTAAGTCCGGTTGTGTATGCCTTTGTGGAAAACAAGCAGTTTGCTCCCATGTGCAAACAGTTTGGCTTGTTTAGGGAAATAATGGACGGAGAGTATCCCCCGAAGATTTTTGTGATGGACAAACGGGCGGCAACAATCCATGCAGCGTAGAGTTCCGATGTGTTGTCATGTTGTGCTACTTCCGTATTCGAAACATTATCGGGAATCCAGTTGAGCTGTCTGCTATGATCGAAGTGGCTAGTTTACTAAACAGCATGGGAACCTAGATGCATGTTGGTCCTGTGCGCCAGCTTGTTTCGTTCAGCTGCCCGCTCAGCGAGCTATTTCAAATGCAGAACTAACCAAAATTCCCGTCCAGTGTAAGCTAATTACGTTTTAATGTGGCGTCGTGGCATTTTGTAAGTCCAATCGAGCTGTCAGCGTGGTCTATTTCTGTATCCCAAAAGGCCGGTGGAACGCGATCCAGCATCTCTACGATCGGCTTAATTACTCCGCAACAAGCCTCCCTCAACCGCATGTGTTTTCCTCACAAACCATCTTTTGAGATAGTCTACTTTACCGCTGCTTTTTCCGTTACACATTGCCAGCAAGGCACTGCTGAAGAGGGCCGTGACAGATTGGAATCTCCGATGAATATCGCGCAGCAAGGAACTCACTACGATGCTCTTAACTACAATCGCCTGCCTATGGTTATGGAGAAACTTCCTGAATTCATCAACTCCTCAAGCCACAACCGCGCCGGCATCAGGGATCATTACTCTAGATGTAGTGAATTCGTGCCTTACGTTTCTACACAGATCATATTCCAGGAAGAAACTTGGTTCCTAAATGAAGAAGTACCTACGTCACAACCCTCCCATAACAACGCTTGTTCATATACTCTTACGCCTCCGGGCACTAAACTTCTGGTTCAGCGCTGAGAACATGGGAGTGTCTGGAGTTCCCTTACTGTACCTCTCAGGACACTTGTCGATAAGGTGATGGTACTGTTCAAGGGTCCTTCCAAGTACGGATTAGTTGCTTGCTCTCATTCCGCGTTTTCCACACCGGAGTACCGAAATTATCGGTGCCTGGGCTAGCGCTATTTCTAATCATTCCTTCCTGTTTTTTTCCGGCCAACTTCAAACCGTTACGCTATTTTAAGGACCTAAACATAGGATGCAGCCCACTGAACCCTGGGGTGGCCGTCAATGTATTGGCCCCCTGGGCCAATACTGAATTCACCCCGCCAAAAACTCCGAAGTCACTCTGAATCGCATTTCATTCCTCTTTATTGTGTTCATAGATAAGGCCGCCGCCCGCATTCCTAAAGCTACACATCACAAAGGTTTGGAGGTTTGGGTTGCCCCGATTTTCTTCCATGATGGCTCTCGAACCCCCAGAGTGGGTGATCAGTCTGGTCAATACATTCTGCTAAACTTCTCAGAACCTATAACTATCCAAATTCAGTGTGTCGTATCCAACTTCTTTCTGACTTCGGCTTGAAAACTGCAGCATTTTTCGCGTGGAAGCCCTACAACTTTAAACTGTCACTATTGCCACTTCAGAGAAGATCCTCTAACTACAGAGGATACACAAGATAAGCTGGCATTTCGTAAAATGCGGAACCGCTGTAAATCAGAAATCTGCCAATGGAACATACAAAAACAAGCCATAATCCAGGACCTCGCTCGGAAAAACCAAAAACGTCTTGTTCAAATACATGAGACATCGACGCAGAAACAAGCCATCCACGTTCTCTTTGAGGGACAGAAATGGAAAACCGACGAATGACCTAACAGTGGCATCTGAGGTTTAGAGTGAACACTATGCGTTTCTATACTCAGCCCCAGCGTCTTCGTCACGTCCACCCTTGTCAAGGCGGAATTACGAACCACCTCTAACCGACTTGATCTTCACGGTGGAGCACATTCTTCAACTCTTGCACCAGATCAACGTTCTCCACACTGGCAAATTATCTACAATTGGTGTTTCGTCAGTCCCTTGACGAAGGCCGCCTTCCCTCTGCTTGGAAGGAAGCGATTGTCACGCCAATCTACAAAACTGGTGACAGACTATCGCCTGGCAGCTATAGGCCTATAAGCCTCACTAGCGTGCCGTGC
>NW_008752049.1:0-1034 GCF_000715545.1 Opisthorchis viverrini | reverse complement strand
CAGTTCTGTTCCTCCATTGTGGTTGAGCAGTTTCTTTCTTGCCTTGTTCTTTTAATTTGTTCTACTTGGTCGACTGACTCAATGGTCTTTTTTCAGTAGCTTTCTTCCCTTGATTCGATCGGGCCGTTGGTTATCGTCAGGTTGTTTAACTCCCAATGTGGTTTGGGGCCACGTGACTGCGTAGTTTTCTTCGTTCGTAAAAGATAATAGACTGGTTCGGTGTCGGTGTTTTTATTGATCAATTTTTGTGAGGTACCATGCGTCGGCAGACTCCCATTCCCATTTTTCCTGCGTAAAGCAAGTATTTGAATATTTTCCCAATTGGACTGATGTTCTATTCTGTCTTCGTGGGCTGAAACAAATAATGTAAAGCCATGTCTTCTGCTGAAAAATGGTGTTTGTGTATTCCGATGACAAATTTCCTTCCAGTCTAGTCAGAATGATGTTTGTTTCAGTAGTTTGGTTTAATTTTGTAGGTCGCTTTGCCTCCAACCTTTTATTTGATTCCAAGAATGTTCTTCGCGTATGACTGTTATTCCCTTTTGCTGTAAATGTCTTGTATTCATTTACACGACGTTTTTTTTTACATACGGCAGCGTAATCATTCTCTGTTCTGGTTGTGTTGATGAAGACTGACGTTGGTTGCGTAAGCATCCCCATCTAAAGTTCCTTTGGCAGCCAGTATTTTGGATGTCTGAAAAAGTCTTCGATCTTCGTTCTTCTTTGACTCTCTGGTGTTGCAGTGCGTCTCAATCCGCTTGACTTTGTTTGAACACACCTTCGTTTCTGACATTTCGGATGGTTGCTGAAGTAGTTCAGAAGCTGATCCGTGTGCGTTCCTTCTTGTGTTCCTTGCTATGCAGTTGACCGTCTACTGTCTTTGTGACCAGCAGATTTAAGAACACTAATCTGTTGTTTTCCATCGTTTTCATTGGGAAATGATGTTGGGAAGCAAAATATTTGGTACTTGATTCGCTCGTTACGGTTCAATCTATTTTACAATGACAGATACGTCGCCCAAGTATTGTACCCAT
>NW_008752048.1:402274-455713 GCF_000715545.1 Opisthorchis viverrini | reverse complement strand
GTAAAAACTCTGCCTTGCTGCTTATGAGAAGCCATAGTTCACCTATAGACATGGGATGTAATCATCAAAATCATAGGTTTATTCCCCGAATTTTGGAATGCACACTCAGCAAGGCATGGTCGGGCCGGTACGATTTGAAAGTAGCAAGCAAAAGCAGGAGACAAAGGAAGACAAAATTGAGGACTCATGCGTATCACGTGACAAGCAATCGTAGATTGCGAAAGCAGAAAAGTTGGATTTAGGATAGACTAAATTTTTGATTGAAGTATACGCATCCTTGCCAACGAAGCGAAGGAAATATGCAGTGAGTTTCATATCATCCCATGTGGCACGACTAGTTTAGTGATGCAATTTTTCGGCTTGAGATACAACTGAAAAACAGTTGCTGGCCGTCAGTAAACTTGAGCGGTTGAGTAAAGGTTCAGGATCATGATAAGCAAAACTAGAGATCAAGGGATGGTGAAATTAGAAATCCAGACAAATCCCAAATTCGGTCCGAAAAATTTGGTTTGGCCTGAAAAAGGGTCGATATACCGGATATATCGGTATAACCAGACGAACTAGAAATCCAGAATTCAGCGAAGCGTAACAACCACCACGCATGTATTNCGAGGCGTAGCGGACAAGGCCCACATTAGGACACTAGGAGGTGTCCTGCAGGTCGAACTCCTCCAGCGTAAATTAAGACGGATTGGGGGTGCAAAGAGATAATGGGGGCCGACTGACCAACAGAAAATCAAGGAAGCTGTAAGGTAGGTGAAACCCGTCAGTACATGTCAGCCGGTTTGTGTTGTAGGGGCCCGGATGGTATGAGATTCTGTGAGACTTAAGTTTCGTACGTATATCGGTATAACCAGACGAACTAGAAATCCAGAATTCAGCGAAGTCTAACAACCACCACGTATGTATTCGAATTGGCGAATATGTACATCATATGTAATATTAAAACAAGAGAATAATGAATAGAGTATCAGTCATGTCCATCACAGCTTTTTTGTGAGTTAAACCAGCGCTTAAACCTCTTCTATTTCTTCTGTATGTTCGTGATTGAGGGAGTGCATCAAACCACCCCAACAAGATGATTGCATATATAATAAATATATTTGGCATTTGGAAAACCGGTGCTTCAGAATGACATATCCTATCGCGTACATTAAAGTGCGGATTTCTGATACCGTTTAATGTGGCTTAAAGCCGAGAAATTGCTGGGGCGCAACTCATGGTATTTCATCAAACGCCGGTGCAGGAATTGTTACTTTAACAGTATGAGTTACGCAATATCGTGGCATTAAACATGCCGCTGACTCTAAGCCCGTCGAAAAATTCACATGGTCTACCCGAAAATGTCACCTGATTCTAACACACCTGAAATGCATGATTAAGTCCCAAATCTCAGGGGCGCTCGCCTCTTTGCAAGATGAACACTAGAACACTCATGAAATATGGGTCTATGGCACAAGCTGTTTAAATTAACAGGTCCTCGCTGGTGAGAGTTTCCGGCAACGTTCCACAAGGCTTCCCTTTAATGTGGGAGCCATAAGCTACGAACTCAGGTTAGGTGGGTTACGCTTGACTCAGTCGAAACACAGAAGACTACGGTGATGACGTTTTGGAGCAGTGGAAAGCTCATCTAACAAAGGTGTTGCTTGAAAGGACTCTCGACACGTGTTAACTACTTGCCTAAACTGAAAGCGATAGCTTTTTAGCGAAGGAAGCATAGTTACTCACTTAACAGAGATTGATCACCAGGACAAGAATCCGGAGAAGACAGCAAAGTTCAGCAGCGTTTCGAGCCTTTGAGCAAAAGTTGTAATCATGATTGCCTTTGTTGTATCCCGACTGAGTGTGTGAGACCTGGGTCATGAATTGTGCAGTACAAACCAAGGTTCCTTTCGTAACCCATCATTTGCAACTGTTCCGCGGGTCATTCTTTTTCCCTTCACTAATTATCACCCTCATGGTTCTGTAGCCCATCCACTCTCCAATAGTCTCCCTGATATAGTGCTATCCGTTCTCGTAACGCCAGTCGCATGTGCTAGCTTGTGCCATTGCCAACGTGGTATATGGCTTTGATCCAACAGAGGATGAGAATGTACTGATTAACCGGAAACTTATGCTTAAGCAGGATGCCCATCCAAATACATCCGACCGCACGTCTTCAAACACGTTTAACCCTTGGTTTATATGGAGAGGTGTACAGATTTAGCATCCGAGGGCTTTAGAGCTGACATGCGCGGTAAATGGGACGGCATTCGACCTTGACTTGCCTTCCAGAATTCAAGCCCTCTGATTCTGTCATGATCTGCCATTTACTGCCTGTGTGTGTTCTGTCTTAGCCTATCTTCCACCATTCTGTGCTGTTTGGCTTGCCATGATATGCTTAATTAATAATTGAACTGAACAAAACGTTTCTTTGTTTTTACATTTTACTGAGTGATACGCTGCAGCGCGTATGTCGATTCCAGGACGTGTTATCGAGTGTTCGCGCCCGGACCATTGACCAGCGAGGGCTTTTGTTCTAATGCGACCGATGAAGAAGCTGGCTCTAAAAAGTGGCAATGATCAGTCCATGCATCACGCTAAGGAGGGCGGTGACAACGAACTTGTCGGAAGTTCTAGGTTAAAAAGACATGACGACAAAAATATTATGTGCAAGATACGTTTACTGGATGACACACAACCTCCGCTGGAGCTCCCGATCTCAGTACGCAGTGGCAATTTAGTTGTTACATGCGATTTCAGAAAAATGACCTTGGTCGGCGTGTTTTCACGTTCGTTTGCGGATCCATTGGTGACCTTGCTGAGGCTGACTATTTCGGCTTGCGGTACACGGACAAGCATGGCCAAAGGGTAATGCACATGTGCATTATTAATATAATTCTTTTTAGCAATGGTTAGATCTTAGTCGGATGGTTTACAAACAGATGAAAGGTAACCTCAAACTGGGTTCAATTATCCAATATGTATGATATATAGGGTGCAGGTCCTTCAACCTTAGCTTCCGATTAAAGCACTACCCAGCAGATCCATTGAAAGAAGTCAAACAGGATTTTACCAGGTACGTCACAGGTCTCTGTTGACCAGATGGCCGACGGCAGCAAACTTTGAATGTTTGTGTCCCCAAACATTAACGCACCCACCTCCATATCCTCCTTTTTCAAGTAATTATGTTGAGAGTTGTGATTTCGTTTATGGCTGTCGTCGTTTTCGAGTGCTTTTGCCTACTGCACAAGCATTTATTTCACACAACTATCTCAAATCACGCACCGAATTTGTCGTGAATTATCGTAATTTTGGTCACCCTGTGACAGTGATAGGGAATCCGATTCGTTTTCATTTAAGAATGACAAGCAGCCTTCCTTTTCGGGCCATCAGTGTTTTCCTGATAGTCACTATCCTCGGGGTTTCGGAAAATATTGCTCTTTCTTTAGGTTTCCCGAAGACACTCATCTAATGATGGCTTGAAATGACAGTTTTTCGGGCCCACATATTTTAACGGGAATTAGTCGCGCACTAAGGCAGCATGTGTACAGCAAAGCATGTCAATCAAAGCAGTATTTAAAGACCATGACTGTGGGGAATTAGATGTACAACGACTTCAGAAAATGCTCACCGTCAAACCCGAGTATGAGGTAATTGTAGGTTCTTAAGTCGCATTTGAGATCGTTCGGTTTGCCAGACCCAATAGTAAGTCATCTGGTTCAATAGGTATAGGTAATCCTTTCCAGGATTGTGTTTTTTCTATACTGAGAAGTGATTGGTGCCAGTGTGTCCCATTTTGGATGAGATTGTTGTGAACTTGGTTTGTCGAATAGTATACCAGTTTTAAAAGTATACTCGGTTTGCTAGCTGTTTTATGCCGCTTTTGTTTGAAGTGACCTTTATTTTGGGAAAAATTTGAAGTAGCTTTTTAAATGAGTGGTACAACTTTATTTAGCCCCTGCTTAGCTATCCACGCGAATAAAGTTATGTCGAATAGTATACCAGTTTTAAAAGTATATTCAAGTGGTCCAGCAATAGGATTATTTCTTCTATCATCTTCCTGTTGTTTTTGTTTTTGAAGTAGATGCACATTGTGTGGTTTGCTAGCTGTTTTATGCCTCTTTTGTTTGGAGTGACCTTTATTTTGGGAAAAATTTGAAGTAGCTTTTTAAATGAGTGGTACAACTTTATTTAGCCCCTGCTTAGCTATCCACGCGAATAAAGTTAGCGAGACACTTCATTGATAGGCCGAAATTTGATAGTACGGTAGGCTATAATACAACAATTTTTTGCTTTTTGGGCTTAACTCCAAAAATATTTGCGTGCGGCTCTGATCATGTATTCCGTAATTTGCCTGACCTATACATCTTGTGTGGTTTGGAAAACCATAATCCATAATTAGCGGATCAAACTAGTTGTATAACTGCGATATATTTTGGACGGTAGTAATTCGCCATTCCGGTGAGACGACCGGTCTGGAAACATGTATGCCCTTTTAAATGCTCCATTGAAACTAAAATATGCGTGACTACATTCAGGACAAACCAAGGTGTTGAATGATTCATTAATTTGAACGGTCAAAGGCCGATTCCTGTAAACAAATTATTTCGGTATAAAGCTACATCTGCACAAGTGCGTTTGAAACCATATGCTAATCCAACGTCTTGCTGTACTTTTACAGTCAGTGATTCTTTGGCTCAATTAGGATCTATTTTTGTTAGGATCACAGAATTACACCTCAAACCGTTATGCAGTTGGTCTGCACAGTCGCAAGTGAATTTAGTTGCGTCATACTTTCTGTTCATTACATTATTATGAAAAAAATTGTGACATAATGTAGCCAAAAGCAAAGTTGTTTACTATTGCACGAGTTCCAGTTGGTAGCGCTGTTATTGTTGCGTTATGAAGCCAAAATGTAGAAGTCAACTGTACATGGGTGAATAGACAGGAATTCAGCATTGCCTACTCACTCAAGGGTGAAAGTGAAACGAATACTGAAAGAGGAGAGTTTTGGGGAATCGTGTGTAAAAAGGTATGAATCGTGAGTTTAAAAGTTCTCAGAGAAGCTTAACTTACAGTCAGAGCAATGATAGCTCATCAAATCTATAAAAAAAAACTCAAAATTTTGCACCGTCTAAAACTATCGAACTTTTGACTTGGCTGAAATGTTGATCATTCTAACAATGGAAAGCCTGCTGCTTTTTAATCACTGTCACGTTTTTTAAAGTATCACAGTGTACAAAGTTGCTGTGATCTCAATTTGTATGACCAAACGTTCTTCACTACCATGTAAGAACCCATATGGGAACTGCTAGAGCTTTTATGTGCGATGTAGACTCTAAATTTTAATCAAAGCGGTATTGACCCTTTGCGTATTATGTAGGAAATGTCCATAAAGCTGTTTACGGTATCTTTGTCTTTTTACATTACATTCTAATACCACGAGTTTTGTTGTTGGTGAGGCTCTCCGTAGTTAAATAAGACTCAAAAGACACGAAGTGTATGCGGGATCATCAAAATATTTAGCTTGTTTTCCTATGTTTTAAGCTTGAAGCTATTTTAACCTCCATCTGGAAACAAATTTCTCTAACAAGAACAGCAGTGTCTCTTCTTGTCTGCATACATTCAGGACGTAGATTGAGGGATAGAAAACTTGATTCTCAAATATGTGACACAATTATTCCTTTTGAGCTGCAAAACTGCATTACATCCATAGATTAATGAAAAAATATTGATGACATTTGGCAACTATTGATGCCAAGCGGTAATCCACTGGGGCGCACCATGCAAAGGCACATTAGCAACCACCATACATGATGCGGTCTTGTGTCCTGCTAAACAATAACCCACTGTTTGCCTTAGTGGAAACTATTGTACTAATTTATATGACATGTGGCTTGAGTTTACGTTATCATACACTTCTTATAACGAGAGCTTCACAGCCAAACCACACTGCTTGTTTTCACTTTTCACTTGAAGAATTAGAGGGGTCTTGACATGAATAAGTGTTCATTCTTAACGTGATCATGCTGTTTTTCTAGTTGACTGGAGTTAGTTGAGCTAACGACAGCCACCTCTTCTAACAGTGGGATCACGCTAGAGTTGAGTGAACTGGTCAGTAGTTTGGCAACGTTTTTTGTAAATAAGTGTAACCGCCTGAATTTCTCGTTATGTTCTTTTTCTTTGTTGTGTCAAATCATCACCAACAGCTGTGAACCAGTACAGAATATTAGTTTCTAACCTTCGCACAACTCAAATAAAGAATATTTGTCAGAAATAAAAAAAGTTAAATTGAAAGCGGCTTGCCACAGCCCCGTGCTTTTATGAATAAAATCATACAGAGCAAAAGAGGATGACTTTGTTTAACGCAAATATGTATCATATCAACTCAAATTGTCTTCGGCGTTGTGGTGAGGCACTCACGGAGCGGTAATATAAAGCAAATAATATCCATTTGATTTTCTCAAAAATGTTTGTGCTTGATTCTGTCCACAGCTCTCTCATTTTACCGCGTGATTGGTTTAAAACTGATCACAGAAGATCTAAGCACCTGCAAGAATGGCTTATTATTTAATTACTTTTTTCAATTTAAAAGTTTCTTTCATTTTTTATTATTGCACAAAGCAAATTAAAATTTATTCCACTATCTTTCTCCAACACAACAGTTTATCACTGGAAAACATTCTTGTTGTTTGTCACAAGGTGTTTCAGTGAGCCTATTACTAGTAGGTAGGTTTTTCAAAAGCCTTCTCTATGGGCAGACTGACTAAGACTTGGACAATCCTGAAGGCTAGTTCAGCTTGGTCAAGCAGTTTGCTATACACAACCTCCTTTTTGCCATCAATATCACAAGCTTTCGACTTCGCACTATTGAGCTTGAACTTTCAAATATGTGGGCTAAACAAGGAATCAGCTATTCTGTCTAGATAGCCTCTAGATTGTGTGGCCTAATAAGCGTTGTGCTCCAAAGGATAGCAATAGGCATTATAACTCGATTTCGTATTTTATTGGAAAAATGTGGAAACAAGTACTTCGGGAGCATAGTGTCCGTACCCAATGTTTAAGGAGCTTGTGCGGCGACTTAGATGCGCTATTCAGGAAAGCAAAATGTGCATGAGTACAGTTCCTGCTGCAAAACCCTAGGTGGATATGTTGAAGCATCGTGCACGGGTAATAAATCTTTTTTATGGGCCTGTTGTGGCGAAGCAGTTACTCTGGTTCCTGCATGCTAACCAGTATGGCTCGAAGTTGCTGAGCATCAAAGCTAACATGCACCATCTTGCCGCCTGAACAGGTGAGCCCATGAGAACTGGGAAGTTTTGGTGTGTTTTTACAGGAGAGTGTTTAATGATCTGTAGATTAGAGGGGATGGAACCACACGATTTTGGTGCTGGTCAGTCACTCCATACATTATTCGCGCTGATCTTCAGGAGTCGCTTGGATGTGCGACATAGCAATCATATTGGAAAGGCAGATTTCAATGATTTCAATCGCTGCATCCATTTCTTTTTGTCTTTCTCACGAGGCAGCGGGCAATGGGGTTTTCCTTGAGGAGCCTTCCCGGAGCCGATGACTCAATAGTCTGAGCTGCTCGGCTGCAGCGGATTGGCCTAACCCGAGGGTGCAGGAAATAAGACATTATTGTTTCATTCCCGATTCAGCTCCTCACAGCAGATGCCTTTTAAGCAGCACCGTGTTAAATGATGCACCGGCGGTCATGGGCAACCATTGGGGGATCAGAGTGTGTGGTTTTCAGGGTCGACGTTTTCTAACCCCTTCTTCCTTGGTGGAAAGCAGCCTCACTGCTTCCATAAATATGGACATGCTGGTTGCCTTGGGCAGACACCTTACTTCCTCCCCACTCCCGTCGCAGAGGACAGCATGACTTTATCCCTAGTCCGCCTCCAAGAACGATTACTGGTAGTACGGGGTCTCACTGCTCTTGGTCTGATTGCTGTCTCTTGAACTTCTTAGCATCGTTGCACCTTGTGGAACGACATTCCAGACAGTATAGCCCGTGGAACAATCGCAGCACTCAAGGCCACTCACCCCGTTAAGTTGGCAGGTTCAGGTCGAGTCCACAGTGCTGCAGTGAGCTCCATACTACTATACGGATGAGAAACCTGATCGTTGCGCACTGAGGACGTCAAAAGACTTTCAGTATTCGACCATCGATGTCTCCAGAGAATTGATCTAGTCTGGCGGGAACACCGGATCAGCAGTGCCAAAGTATGTCGAATGGAATTCGGGAGAAATAGCTCACCCTCAATAGGCGAACTGATCACAGTGCATCAGTTGTGCTGGATTGGCTACGTGCTGCGTATGTCAGTCGGCCGACTCTCTTCAAGGGATTCTTTTCACAGAACCACGTGAAGGGTGGGAACCAGTCAGAGGTGGTCGAACAATGACTTGGCAGCGAAGTATGAAAGTCATTACCAGCACACTCCGCTGCGCTGATCATTACCGTCTTCCTGGATGGAGACCCTGAGACGAGCTACATCAATGGTTGAAGACATTATCAAACATGGGCCGATGGCGCCCTCAATGGCGCTCTTGCATCCAAGTTATCGCCTTTAATGCATTGCTTTCTTCCCGACTCCCTAAATAATCGGTGAACGAAACTGTGGCAGCTACCACCACTGCACGACAAGTACGAGGTTTTCACAGTTGACTATGATGACGATGCTTTCTTTTTGCCGCTCAACTGTTGATAAATCCTCGGATAGTGTCACAGACTAAAAAGCCTACCTAAAGAATTTTGCAGCATGTCAAAACGATGATTGTTACCTAGACTAAAAGACTTTTGGTCCAAGGACAAATTATGAATTTTATTTCTTCCCCAATTATTCTGAGAAAACAGTATTCGTTGACTAGAGCCCCAAGTGGGCTGTGATGAGTAACTATACCAACAACCTTAGAACCTTCGAAAGGTTCGCTTGGCGAATAACTATGAGTGGAAAAAGTTTTGGTATTTCAGCTCGTTATTTTATTTTGCACTAGTGGCTATAATAGGTTAGTTGATTTCAGCTGATGAAGTAAGACTGGTTGAGTGATTCAAATTTCTTTAACATAAATCAGAGATTGTGGTCTAGTATGTATTTATAAATTTTCATTTGTTCTGTTTTCGAGCGGCTTTCCTTGGTGTCTTATGTTGTGAACCAGAAAAGTACCTGCCTGACGAGCCCTTGTTGGATATTATTGGGCTAAATAAAATAAGAGTATCAAACAGCGGCTCCCGTGCGTTGGATACTTTTGTTATTGTATTTTTGCATAGTGTGGGCGAGAAAATCAAACCCAGGAGATTCGCGTTATGGCGAGGCGAGGTATCCAGATAATACACAGAAGGGAATTAAGATGCACGTCTAAAAAGTAAATGTGTGCGAAAGAAACTGGGATAATGTAAAACCACTACGCCTCAAAATTTCAATATGTCGGTTTATAAAAATAAGCAACTTACTGATTGCAACGGGAAATTCGGAGCAGAACTAATATATCACAGAGGAGGCTTACGATGTGTGAACATTTTCATGCAGTTGGGTCCGCTAAAAATGTTTGGATGTGAAAACAATCTGTACAGAATTGATGAAAACAACTTTGTCTACCGCTTCAGAACGAATTTTCGTGGGCAAAGGCTTGCCAGTTTCATATCCAATCTGGAGAACAAAGTCTCTCCATTGAAAAAATCTATGCATCAGAGGCTGGTCTTTAATAGTCAGCTGTTCTCATAGGACTAAACAAGCATACTTAGGGTAGAAACTTACCGTTGTTGTTTACATGACGACTAAGTGAACTATGTAGTTTGGCTTAGGGCCTTCTGTCGCGGGTGAATGTTCTAGCCACTAAATGATAAAACACCTCAAGGTGATGGAATGAAGAATGCAGAATAAGAAGACTGTAGCCCTCTGTGAAAGGGAGTCTATTGTGGATGATGTAGGAGCAAATTACATCGGTCTCTCAATATCAACTAATTTTTCCGCAAATTCTAAGAATGTACTCTCCGAGAGCTAACTAGCCTGACAAATAACTTTTTGAAGCATCGTAGAAACCAACTGCTCTGTTGAAAGGTTGAGGTTTATCACACAACTGACTGAATTTCGAGCAGCGTACTTGTATTGTAAGTTGGTATCACAAATTCTCTTCAAAAGGACTTCCGAGTTTCTAGGCAGCTGGCAGGAGTTTCAAGGGTGGACCTGTTTTACTTTGATAAATTATGGCATGGAAAACGAAAAACGTCTCACCGTTTCATCTAACTCATGCTGTCTGTGGAAGGAGGAGGATGTACAACCGGCTTCCACCAACTGAGGAGGAATAAACGGAGACATAATTCTGCAAATGAACACCAAACTACTAGGCCTGTCAAACAAGCAACTCACTGCCGGCAAACAGTTCAGTAAGTAAAGAAATGACGACTTCTTCAGCTTGAATAGGAATAGATGGGATACAGAAGTTATCAGTCTGCCTGTCGTTTACAACATGTGCTTTTATGCATTTCATTAACTTCAACACACTGTTCTAGCCGACAAACGCCCTTTCTACCTTAACTGCCTGGCTCAAGCACGAACTGTCATTTTTTATCTGAACCTTTGACGGACTTGTTTGATCTGTATAACTTTACGGTGCACGTTTGGCCATAATAATGTATCTGCCTGCCTGATGTTAGTGCCTGTTGGCAGGAGCAACCCAACAGTTTACAGGTTGATAAACTTTGTTATGGATTTCAACAGACGGCACAAATGTGAGCCAAATGTCTTTCTCCAGAAGATTTTATTCGGTAGATCAAAAGCAGGGTGGCAGTAAGTGCTATTTTGTCGTAAGTAAAAGGATGCGTTTCGCTGATGCCACTTATGATTGACATGTATTTTCGGCTGTTCCAAATAGGTTTCACGAATGGCCCATATTTTGTACTCAAGCTACTGCCTAGTACCAAAAGTCGACAGCCCACTCAAAGCAGTGATTCCAAAGCAAATGGAAGTTTCGCATAAAAGCATTTTAGGACATTATGCTGAGCAAATTTCTTGCAGTAAACTATGAGAAGCTTACACATGAGTCTTTGCTTCACACAGGAATATCTTCCCTATCTACATATCGCAGTACACTTACTAAAATTACTTGTGAACTGTTTCATACAAACAGTGTGCCAAACAAATATTTACGTATTGGTTGCTGAAGTCTTAATATCCAAGACAAGTTGTCGGGCCTGGCCAAGGCGGCTGATCTGAGAAAGGATACTATAGTACAACGAAAGACAAAATGGAAAACCATTGAAAATCACCAACCTGCTAAGTGTACCATGGGCTCAATGTGTCTATTGCTGCTGAATATTTGGAGTTAAAAGGATAAACATATCGGTCAACTGGCAATGTAGTTGGCAAAGCTATCCTATGGATTGGTCAATATAGTGTGGAGTTGATGATTTGTGCTACTCAGTAGAGTGAAAATTCTGAAAACATCCATGTCGTTCGACCTGGCGGTAGATGGCACTGATGCTCAATGGGGCGACAGTTTCAGTACAAAAGCATTACTGGTGTTATAGAAGCATCTATAAGCATACAACGAAAGCAGTGGGTGGAACTGTGGAAAATTCAAGTAAAATGGATGCTCTTTTGGATGATTTCTGCCATATATAATTTTTAGACAATGTGTCAAACCGGTCTAGTTACCAGTTTCTCATGGCTCTTCTGCCCAAACTTCTTGAATAAAAACAAAATTAGCCCACAATTTTATCAACCTGTTTGGACAAATAAATACGAGTTAATGTTTTTGTCAGTAGCCGGGACAAGCTAGATCGCACTCTGTAAATAACGTGACAAAAAAGATTGTCACTCATCGGTAAGTGATATAGAGCGGAAAATTTGTAGGCCTTTGGAAAAATCGCTTTAAAGAAACAACATTCCCCAACAGACTGTCCTTTTGTGTTCTTTCCTGAGTTGGACCAGAAAAGTAAGCTGACTGAATCACTAAGGATTCGATGATCATGGAATTTTTCGGTGAACGTAGACTATTGGGCAGAACTATCCCACACAATGAATGTACCTTTTTCTCAAACTTTCCCTACTTATGCCAGTGTCATTCAACTTTGATTCAGGCGATAAACACGTTATGTTTTAAATTTTAGCTGCGTACGGTTGATTACAAGTGTAGTATCTTGCTAAATTAAATATGAATAACCACGCGAAAACTCAGTACCACTCCCAGTGTAATGGACATTTATGAAAATCCCGCTGGTTCCCAAGAGAGTGTGGTAACATTGATGAAATTTATTACTTATTTCCAGATACCTAATCTATCTGCAAATACGTCGTGATCTTGCCCAGGGTCGTCTATTATGCCCTCCGGAGATGGTGGCTCAAATCGGCGCTTTAGTGGCACAAGGTGAGTGAAATGCTTGTTCATCTAAACCAACGGATTGAGCTGAGTGCCAAACTGACATTTTAGTTGGTCTTTCTCAAACAGAGGACACATCTAACTGGAAAGCTAGTTTTTTTGTATCGGTACTAGAAATCATTTTGTGTATTCTGCATTAAAGTATTATGTTCATAATCATTTTCTCTATTGTTTTTTAACGTTAGTTCTTTGTTTCCTGCTCGCTGCGGAGCACTCACCGAAAATCCTTTGCAGCAATGTAAGATTGTAACAGATCTGCATCAGTCAGTGTGACAGTAGATTTTGTACACCTAGTGTATACTGTGCAGATATCTTTCTAGTTTGCTAGGCAAGTTCCTTCCCATCATAACGTCCGGCAAAAATTGTTTTAGCACCCTCTGGCTTCTCTTCTAGGTGCAAATCCTAGACATTTATCCAGATTAATCCAATCTAATCTAACAAACAGTTTGTCAATACTTAAGACTTGTGGCATAGATTTCAAGCAGTGTAGCGGTTTTACTGGTTGCCATTGTTTTATTCTGACATAATGGGACATCAAGGTCACCTTAACAAAACCTAAGCAAGATGAAAAACTCGATGAACGGAGGTGGTGGACAATTCAGCATGTGTTTCTAACGTGTTGACATTCTATCAGGTTCACTAACCACTACATTGGACATTGGCACTCAGTTTTACAAAATTCGAAGTACAACTCCTTCATTTCCAGTTATTTCGTCGCCCATTACGTTAACTACTGTACTGTTGATCAGAGCGGCCATTCTTTGAAGAGCATAGAATATTTTGGCCACGTAGTGTGCGCCGTATGACCATGCATTCTGGATAAATACATTTGGGAACACTTTGAAAAAGCTGAAACCGAGCAGTGAGTCCTAATAGTTTTCTTCACGGTCGTACGGGTGCTTCTGATTTGAATTAAGCAAAGAAACGCAACAACAAATTCGCTTATTGTTTGAAAAATTGCCTTAGCACGTACTAACTTTACTGGCCAATTGTTGCGTACATCCGTAAGTGATCTAGAATGCTGCAGAAACATCATGATAACCTGCTTTTTCCGTTCATTCAACTGTTATTGTTAGATAGTAGACCTGGACCGTGAATAATACAGTCGAGTTGTAGCTATACTGTCTGCGCACGTTGGAATTGTTCTCTGCCTCAAAATTGTTGGCCGCTTGTCTCATCAGTGACGGTACGAAGTAAACAGTTAACTAAACCACCTGATCAGTTCATCGTAGCTGTTTGACTATCTACTGAGCCCGTCCAACATATGACTGTTTTATTTTGTTTAGCATTTTTGTGATAACAGGAGACTATAATTTGCTGCGCCCATTCTTGTGATCCTCTGCAATCGTTTTCGCATAACCACCACGGAAAATACCTTTGCCTTGCCATTTTTATTGGTATTCTGTGGTTACGTAAGTTTGCCGGGAAAATTGCGAATAATGCTATTTTGCGTTAAGAAACACATACAAAACACAACATGAAATCTACAACGCGTCGTGATGCATTTCTTCCAACGCGCGCGCTACGTTAGGATTACTTTACTATTCCCTTTCTTAAGTCGACTCTTTTATGCTTATCAGCCACTGATTGTTGCACACGTGAATCTCTTCATGAGGGTAGGGAACAAAATTCAGTTTACGGGTTCGCCCTGTTCATGAAACTAAATTTCTACTTGTACGTTGCTTGAGCTTTCAGATCCATCCACACATGAATCCATCTACAACAGATCGCGTGACAGTCAAATGTTACACAACGTCTACCTAAAAAGGCGAACCGCAGTGGAGCCTTTACAACCCACGGAAATACCTGAGTAGTATAATGAAGCTTCCCGAAAAAGTGGAGATTAAACTTACCACTGCTTTTGGCACTTTGAAGCAACGGGCGAACTACCTGAGATGTTCTAGAGTTCTCAAAATTCCTAATGTGTCACTGGCTATCTTGTCACTAGCAAGATCTGTTTTCTACAGAAGGTTCCTGGAGAGATATCTTCACACTTACATGTTGCGTAGCAAAACCGTTCGTTTGACTGGCATCGATGTCTTGGTTATTTATCGAAATTATACGTCCGCTTTGAATGACCACATCTTCCTGTTTTAGACGTTTTCAGGCCACACTATTCCAGTGATTTTGTTACCAACAAACCATCCGGCATGTTCTTTTTTCACCATAACATAAATGGTCAAACTTTTGGACCCTTTTTATATCATAATCATCTCCATGTTTATTTCAGTGAAAAGTTCAGGAATTTGCTCAAAAGACAAAATGCTTAGGATTGCTCTACGACAACGGTACTCTTCATACGTTCATCTGGTTATTTTTGGTCGTCCAAACATGTTGAACAAGCTCAGCTAAAATTCAGTCTGATGCAAAGGTGTTCCCTATAAATTTGTTTATCACGTGATCGCTGGAGCAAGCTTCGGTAAACCAGCTGTCCTAAACATTCCACTTTCTCGACCAACCCCCTGGCTATCCAAGGATGCAAACTTATGCAGAGTTTTCCGGGTTATACCGCTGAGAACCTTCTGACTTGGCTGATGGTAATATGCGCATATTGAATGATTTTTTGGATCGTAAATTGACTGAATGAAGGCAATCACGCCACTTTCATTGATTTTTGTTATTAGCGCCGCAAATCTGGTAACTCTAGAAGCTCTTGCACACACTGTCATGCCTAGTCGCTCAATGAAATTCGCTTTACCAATGTACGTAAACATAACGTCATGCGTTCATCCACACTCGTCTTCAAATCGATTGTTCCTGGTAGTTCCGTCTTTTGTGTTCTGCTGTCTTTCACTTCTTCCTTGTTAGACAAGACACCTTAGGTACCTGTGTCCCTCCTTTTCACTTATTGGCACTCAGCTGCGATCCTCGCTTTACTCCACTATTTTGGCTCTCGAAGATGGCTTCTATGCTTATGTGCCACTGTACTTACAGAGATATTCGAGTAGGGAATTTAAACTAGCAACCAATTTAAGCAATCAAACATTTGAGTGATGAGCCTATTGAGAGAAAAGATCTCGCAAGTTGGCCTTTGACCATCAGAGACAATCGAAATTATGTTGTGAAACGTGATGCTTTATGGTTCTTAACTATCGTATTATCTTTAAAAATGTTGAATGTTGGGGATAATCTAATCAGGTATTTCACTAGACGGTATCAGATATTTAGATCCTACTCGCAGTGCTAAGGGAGATATTTGTCACTTTGAAGAGCCCATGAATAATTATTCGGATAACACGTGGTCTATGATAAAAAATAAAATACTGACGGCCTGAATAAGTTGCGAATCGAAGTATTTAGCATCCGAGAACCCGCTACGTGCACAACTGAATAGGGGAATCGATACCCCCTGTATTCACTACGCCCAGTGGTATCAGGCAGCGCTCTTTTCTTCCCTTATATCCCTCTGATTTCGATGTCGAAGCACTAAGGCAGCTGGACTTTTGGCCTTCGAATCTAAATACTTTCAAAGCATCTGCTCTCAGAAGGTAGGTTGACAAAATAACTATATTAATGCGGATAAATTTTAATAATTCAACCATACGACTTGACATGTTCACAGTCACGAACTGTAGTCCAAGCTGAACCGAATCCAAACACTCAATAGATGTTTCTGACAGCCTTCCTCCTTTACAATATCTTCATCTTGCGCAGCTTGGTTGAAAGAAAGAGCGTAGAAAGAGCGTAGATGGATTTAGCCAGCCTATGGTACCTATGGCGGTGATACGGCACCAACCTGCTGTCAGACCCAAGGTTTCTATCTTTCTAGTGCGCTTGCTATTTCATATCACTCAGAAATCTAACCATCTGACGTCAACGCACATTTAGTTATATCCAAGAAACAACACCAGACCTAACGGGAAGACTTATAAAGTGCTGGGTCTTGGCAAACGGTTTAGAAAGTGATAAAACTAGGCAAAAAAAACGAGCTGTTTGTACGTCGTAGGTTATATTGGCATCCGGTAGAGCAAATTTCTTCCTTAAGTAGGTACCTGTGTCCCTCCTTTCCACTTATTGGCACTCAGCTGCGATCCTCGCTTTACTCCACTATTTTGGCTCTCGAAGATGGCTTCTATGCTTATGTGCCACTGTACTTACAGAGATATTCGAGTAGGGAATTTAAACTAGCAACCAATTTAAGCAATCAAACATTTGAGTGATGAGCCTATTGAGAGAAAAGATCTCGCAAGTTGGCCTTTGACCATCAGAGACAATCGAAATTATGTTGTGAAACGTGATGCTTTATGGTTCTTAACTATCGTATTATCTTTAAAAATGTTGAATGTTGGGGATAATCTAATCAGGTATTTCACTAGACGGTATCAGATATTTAGATCCTACTCGCAGTGCTAAGGGAGATATTTGTCACTTTGAAGAGCCCATGAATAATTATTCGGATAACACGTGGTCTATGATAAAAAATAAAATACTGACGGCCTGAATAAGTTGCGAATCGAAGTATTTAGCATCCGAGAACCCGCTACGTGCACAACTGAATAGGGGAATCGATACCCCCTGTATTCACTACGCCCAGTGGTATCAGGCAGCGCTCTTTTCTTCCCTTATATCCCTCTGATTTCGATGTCGAAGCACTAAGGCAGCTGGACTTTTGGCCTTCGAATCTAAATACTTTCAAAGCATCTGCTCTCAGAAGGTAGGTTGACAAAATAACTATATTAATGCGGATAAATTTTAATAATTCAACCATACGACTTGACATGTTCACAGTCACGAACTGTAGTCCAAGCTGAACCGAATCCAAACACTCAATAGATGTTTCTGACAGCCTTCCTCCTTTACAATATCTTCATCTTGCGCAGCTTGGTTGAAAGAAAGAGCGTAGAAAGAGCGTAGATGGATTTAGCCAGCCTATGGTACCTATGGCGGTGATACGGCACCAACCTGCTGTCAGACCCAAGGTTTCTATCTTTCTAGTGCGCTTGCTATTTCATATCACTCAGAAATCTAACCATCTGACGTCAACGCACATTTAGTTATATCCAAGAAACAACACCAGACCTAACGGGAAGACTTATAAAGTGCTGGGTCTTGGCAAACGGTTTAGAAAGTGATAAAACTAGGCAAAAAACAAGCTGTTTGTACGTCGTAGGTTATATTCGCATCCGGTAGAGCAAATTTCTTCCTTAAGATCATTTTTCGTTCAACCGCATTGCAGATGGGATTGCCATTACTGCAATGACCTCATAAAGAGGCACGGATATCACCCGTAAAAATCCCAGTCGGGTTGATAACTACAACCTAACCAATGAAGACCCGATGAAATACTTGTTAGAGACCGTGACAAACAGCCCAATTAAGTGGCCAGAGGCACTCGTGTATCCAGATTTACGGTCTTAGTGCACACACCCAAACTCCTAATAAAACCTTCATCACTATCTAACAATCACCCCAAATGTGTAGCTTCACGCACATTTCCAGCATAATCGATGAAGTGAACTGAGGCAACTAGAATTAACATATGGCCCGCATGGGGTTTAAAGTCAACTGAGTAACAGTTGCTTCTAAAGTAATGAGTGAACATGTCTAATAATTCTGTCCACCAGGAACGAGTTATCCCTCATACGCAATTCATAGCGAAATAACACATGCAAATCCTTCACATTGTTGTTCTAAATTCTGATAGGAGTGGCCTGAAGGAGAATTGAACGACAGTTTATGTTATAATAACGGTAATCTTGTAGGGGTAGGACCCTCTCAAGACTTGACAAAGCGTTAGCTTGTTTGAAGCCTTTGCTATTCAGGGAATCTGAAATCTACCTGATATAATCTATCCACAGAATGCATTTTCATACAGTACGTTTTCTGCAATCCTATTGAAGCCTTCTGGAACTCCGCTTTATTATTACCTATCAGACACTACAGACTGTGACCAACAACTTTTCATTCGCAGGACAGACTATTTATGAGTGTTCTAATATAGCTATAAGATGTTACTGATTGCAGCACTTGGAAATCACAAACATCTGCAGCTGCAGCCAAAATTATTAACGCTACTCCCATCAAGACACCAGGATATAGTCTAAAAAATTCCCCAAAGATGCTCACAATTACTCAGCCGAGAGTACTTCCACCTGGAACAGAACATCTACCGGACCCTTGGTTATGCAGCCATCCGTCTACCTAACAGTTTTCTTTCGCAGCTCAGCTTTGTGGGATTAATGGGTAACTGGTTCCTCAGCATTTATTCTCTTGCACGGGTATTTGATGGTCACCCTGACGATTTACAGAGATTTGCGGGTAGGCAGAACATTTTTTCACCTTGCTGAGCTAAACATACTCTCAATTCTAAGACCTCTTCTATTTTCAGACAACATTACACTGGAACCAACGTATTTCATGTGCTTCTTTTTATTGGATACCAGATTTACAGTACCTATGAGTTAAGACCATCTGAGCGCATTTTATTTTTGAAATGTATTCTCCAAACATTAAAAACATCGGTTTCTCATCCCTTCATACGTGTGCCTTGTTTTTAGCTGAACTGGGAGACGCCCCGGCTGAGGATGAGTTGGAATTATCCAAAGCGTCAAATACACAGGGATCCCAAACAAACATGAACTCGGAGAATGATACTTACAATAATGTCAATGGGTCAGGAAATCACCCACAAAGCGGTACACCGGAGCCCACTACTGCCATCGAATATTTGAGGAATTTCAAAATATTCAACACGCAAACACCGAAGACCATCATGGAAATAGTGAAGCAACACCAAAAACTACGGTTGGTTCGGTCGTGTTTTCTTATGTTTATGTAGATAACCTGATTCGTGCAAGATGGTCTCGCTCCGTGGTTCGTCGAATGTGTTTAGTGGGGGATACTCACTTGCATGCAACTAGAATAATAGGTGATATCTATAAAAGTTTTGCACCTTTGGTGTCACGCAATGCCCATTCAGACTATATAGGTAAAGAACGTGACTCAGGCTCAGTGTACGCCATGCGAAGAGAAAAATTCTCCTGGCTGGCAGATAATGTCCATCATAATATCGCGGTAGACACGCATCTTAGGTGAATAAGTGATTTTAGTGCCTTTTCCCATCAATTCAACTACAGTCATCCCAAAACATCATGATTAAACGATCGATACATCTATCGGTGGACGTGTTTACCTTTTGGGAAAGATCACACGAAGGAAGTGAAACCGAAATACACAACAGTGAGAGTTCCGTAGGTCGAAAGAAGAAAATAGTTTATTTTCTGAGGAGGAGTCAGTGACACAGTACTTTTGAGGGTTCACCAAATTAGCGCTGGTCTGCAGCTTATGTTTCGGATATCATTGGTGGTAATTGATTAATTCAGCTGTTCCTACGGCGCACCCTGTTGTGTGAGAGGTAGCCGTTTACTGGAGTCCAGGAACCTTTATTTACTGACTAAAACTCTAAGTTGATGTGTCTTGTCTTGTCTGTTCGGGCCACACCCTTGTTCTGACCAGCCAGAAATCACATATATTTACTCGAAGTAACTACTTTCAAGACTGATTTTATACAAGCAAGCAATTCTCCCTTTTTTACGGATACCTAGTCTGCCATGATCGTCCGTGCGCTATGATCCTGATAATCACTGTACGAGGAAAATATCTGATTCGATATTACTTTTCTACCACCTTCTTAAGGATGCGCCAGTTGATGTTGTCGCTCAAACTACATTTATTTCTGCAACTGTCACCTTCGCATCCCTGAAGAAGCATCGTTTTACGACCAACGATCAGGCAGCTTGCAACCGAAAAGCACTCCGACTAAACATCTAGCCTATTCAGTGTTAAATCTGATTACTTTCAAAAATGCGCAATTTCACAGAATGAATGGAGGGCACCAGCCGAGTGAAACATTCTCCTTAGTTGAAATCTCTCCACTTATCTGCGGTGTTCTAGCCTATTTTTATGCTAACTGCCTACATGCGGATTAACGATAAAACCAGGGATTTTATTGCTTAAGAGCCCATTTCGCTTCACTCTTGAAATGGACACCTAATGTAATTGGGTCCTTTAAGCAATCGTTAGGATAGGTTTCGGAATAATGGAAACTAATCCACAGTTTAACTTGCAGTGGTTCGCGATCTTGTTTTATCACTTAAGGAAGCGATGACAGGAAATAGCAACACTGTGGTGATGTCATCTCCTTTAGTGTAGAGGTAAATATGTAACGAATCGTTCAGCTCATCAAACAGGCTAACAGTCATCTAAATAGATTAGTACAGAGAAGTGTAGTGCATTTTTAGTGATTAGCTACTCACAGCCCCTGTCCTCTTCTTTTTTTGCCATAGAGGTCTCACTGTTCAGGAAGCGGAATCGGAACTTCTTTCACGAACTTCACAACTTCCAACATACGGTATTGACCCGTTTCCTGTTGTCGTAAGTTTTCTATTGTCTATTATTTGTTGCTTTGCGTTATGATCCTAGTAAGCTTAATCTTATACAGTGGCAAGATAGACTTGTCTGCCAAATGCGAAGTGTTACAGAACTCGCGCTTTCGTAGATGACAGTCCAGAAGGACCATACAAGCAGGGGATAAGACCGCTGAGAGTGGTTACTTTCGTTTAATTGTGTCCAGATTGTATAAGAATGGTTAGCCTACCGCCTGCAGGGTATAAGAGCAATGCCTTGTGGAAAGGAGGGGAACTTAAACCTTTTCCCACTATCCCTCCCATCTGTGCTGCTAAACTGATGTGTGGACTTTTTCTAAGGTGGAACAAAAACTACTGTTTGCCAAAGACTCACGTTAGGTGGTTTGTCCCATTTGATTTGTGCACTGGATGCTTCTACATTTTACCGCTTTTTCACTCGACAAGAACGAAAAGACTGTACTGTTGCTGTAAGCAAAACTGGTTTGTCTGCTAGTGTCGACCAAGGAGTATAACCACAGCTGTTTGCAGTTTGTGAAAATCAGTGGGGCCTGTCCCCAGCTGACTCTGAACCATTTAGGTAACCGTGGCTATCATTCTGACCCTGGTGGCATAAAGTACTCAATGCCGAAGGTCACAGGCTTTTATCAAAGACCACTTTACCTCTTCTCTTTGTTTTCTGGTAGCATTAGCAAGTTGATAAAAATGTGATCTGCTGTGTCCGTGACATCCACTGTACCTGTTGTTCCAAAAGTATACTTGAACTCGTAAACTAGACTGAATCGCTTAAAACGATCTCAAGAGCGCTATTTTGTCCCTGGGTGTCTTGGTATACCGAGTTGAACTATTCCCACTCAATAAAGCGGGCGATATCAGGACACGCTTTGCAGTGTCTATCCTCCCACTGAAAGTGAAATTTCTGAAGTATTTGGCACCTTGAGACACTTGAGCGTGACCTTCTGGAGTAACCTCAGTCGGGCCTCAGATATTATGACAGTCTGTCAGTTTTATATGTTTACCCTTGAGATTAAGCTGTTATCTGCGGTACATAACGGTTTTGTGGAGTACACAGTTGCTGGTATCCTCTCAACGGATTCTCTCACAATAGAAACACTATCTCCTTTAGGGTTCACTGGCTGCTAAGTAGGACTACCATCTGATCAGCACTTTTCTGAAGGTAGCGATATTCATGGACGATTTGTGCTCATCTTCTAATAAAAAACAGCCAGGAATTTCGAATTTTTGTTTCAAGTTTCTTCCCATCACAAAGCATTCTTTGTAGTGAATTTTGTCTGAAATCGTTGCTGCTTTCAGAACCTGAACCGAATTCAGACTGGCTTTTGACCATGTTGTCACAGCCCTTAGTCATTTTCTGCTGAGTATTGTGTTATATGTCGTTGAAAGTGCTTCTGTTTCTGCAACCAGACTTTTGCCACATGTCTCCTTACTGTTTATCTCCAAATATGGCTGATAAACATTACCGAAGGTTTCATCTTAAACGCAGCTCTATTTGTATAAGTTAATTATTAATGAGTACTGTTGAACTTAACTTTCTCGAAGGTTGTTGAAAATGTCAGACCATTTTGCTATTCAAGAGTTTTTCTCTACACCTGCGTGGTGTCTGTAGGAAGAGTTGACCTACAGGATGCCTATCGCTTAATTTATTAAGTGTAAACTTCGATGAGGTCTGCTCAGATTTGAGAACGCAGAAGAAGGCACAGTGCAGTATCTTTAGAATCTTTTTTACTCTTAAAACAGTGAATGTGGGTTTTTCTCCATGTCCGCAGTCACTTAGCGACACTGAAGTTATTTCAGAATTCGCCTGAAACTTCAGTTTTTGAGCACAGGCATTTTTTGAGAGGGGTTTTTCATGGTTATTTGGCTTCTTCTAGGTAGTGAACAGCTGACTACTGCTGACTGCTGATTGTTTCGGGACCTTTAGTAACTGTCTTTAGCGCAAAATGTCCAGGGAACATACCGAATTATCTTGAGCCACTATCGGCCCACAGGGGTGAAGCTAAACGTCAAATGAATTCTCAGCACTCACTATGTAGGTTTTTCAGCCATCGCTTTGTGAAACNGAGCGGAATTATTATCTAGGTGGGAGACAATCAAAGTACTGACACACGGGAAAGCAGATTGTAATCTTCCTCCGGTACAAACTTGGCCAAACCAGAACCGATCGTCATCCTCATCGCTGACAGGAATACACCAACACTACGACCAGGAGGGAATAAAGCCTTAGCACAGAGTGGAGGTAAAACCTAGAATTAAGTTGCCACATTAGAGCAGTGATACGTCCTTACGGAAAACGACCAAGAATGAGATTCCTGGAGATTTTGAACAACAATAAAATCAGGGCGCCATCAGTGGAACCATACGAGCCTCAACCATTAGGGTTGAAAGATCTGAAGGCATTCAGTTTGGCGGTAATCACTTTTATTTCACGTTGTCCCATCTCGGCTTGTCCCCGCGAACTTTCGCCAACCATAGCTCGGAGCAGAAAACGAAATACCTTCCTATTAAGAACATACGCAGAATATGTCTCAACCACCCTAGCCTGATAACTTTAGTTCTATTTTCTAACGATTCTGATTCATTTCCAAGCACCTGCTTATGCACAACTTCGTCGCGCACCTCTTGAAGTCAGCTAACTCTAGCAAAACAGATAGGTGGTTAAACATCTGCAGATGTTTAGGACCTCCAGACCGGAGAAACCGAGCCTCGCAAACACAAAAGTAAGAGAGTTTTTATAGCTGTTTTCAACAAGTGGCATATGAGTCCAGCGAAACTCGTTTGTGACCCTATGAAACACAATTAAGCAGACGCTGTTCTGGAATTGATCAGTTGCGCATTGACTCCATGTGTCACACTTATGGACATAGAGCAAACTTCACTGTTGTCAAAATATTCTATCCAGAGATCTTGAGGCTAGGTCTTATTATATTAGGTTTCAAGTGTTATTTGTTAACTAACTTAAGGGGGCATTTTGATCCTGTTTTGAGGATGGGAATTCCAAACCTTATTGGTCCTTCTATTTCTAGAACCTTCAGGTTCCGCCATCCCTCTTCGCCGACATACGGACTATGTTCCGTCTATCATTCGATTGGTCGTCAAGCCGAATCGTATTCTGAACTTGAATGAACACTTCATATTAAGAAATGATGGTGACACTCTAATATCCCAGCTCGACAATACTACAAACATTCTTACCGACCACATGCAGAGCGGTAGTTATCTCACCCTAGTTACGGTCACTGGCCTCTGAAGAAACAGTTAGTAATGCAACTTAACTTGTGACTCACAGAGCTTTTTCACTGCTTAGTTTGGAGCGCGTTTCTGAGGTTTGTTGAANCACACCAATCATCAAATGAAGAATTCCGGTATCATAGTAACTATGACTCTGATAATCAACTTTGTTTTCTGCATGGTTGCGACGCGTGGCATGTTTTATGTGACCGGTGCCAATAATACTCGCCGTCGCACAAATTAGAGTGACGCGAGCGAGCGGAATTATTATCTAGGTGGGAGACAATCAAAGTACTGACACACGGGAAAGCAGATTGTAATCTTCCTCCGGTACAAACTTGGCCAAACCAGAACCGATCGTCATCCTCATCGCTGACAGGAATACACCAACACTACGACCAGGAGGGAATAAAGCCTTAGCACAGAGTGGAGGTAAAACCTAGAATTAAGTTGCCACATTAGAGCAGTGATACGTCCTTACGGAAAACGACCAAGAATGAGATTCCTGGAGATTTTGAACAACAATAAAATCAGGGCGCCATCAGTGGAACCATACGAGCCTCAACCATTAGGGTTGAAAGATCTGAAGGCATTCAGTTTGGCGGTAATCACTTTTATTTCACGTTGTCCCATCTCGGCTTGTCCCCGCGAACTTTCGCCAACCATAGCTCGGAGCAGAAAACGAAATACCTTCCTATTAAGAACATACGCAGAATATGTCTCAACCACCCTAGCCTGATAACTTTAGTTCTATTTTCTAACGATTCTGATTCATTTCCAAGCACCTGCTTATGCACAACTTCGTCGCGCACCTCTTGAAGTCAGCTAACTCTAGCAAAACAGATAGGTGGTTAAACATCTGCAGATGTTTAGGACCTCCAGACCGGAGAAACCGAGCCTCGCAAACACAAAAGTAAGAGAGTTTTTATAGCTGTTTTCAACAAGTGGCATATGAGTCCAGCGAAACTCGTTTGTGACCCTATGAAACACAATTAAGCAGACGCTGTTCTGGAATTGATCAGTTGCGCATTGACTCCATGTGTCACACTTATGGACATAGAGCAAACTTCACTGTTGTCAAAATATTCTATCCAGAGATCTTGAGGCTAGGTCTTATTATATTAGGTTTCAAGTGTTATTTGTTAACTAACTTAAGGGGGCATTTTGATCCTGTTTTGAGGATGGGAATTCCAAACCTTATTGGTCCTTCTATTTCTAGAACCTTCAGGTTCCGCCATCCCTCTTCGCCGACATACGGACTATGTTCCGTCTATCATTCGATTGGTCGTCAAGCCGAATCGTATTCTGAACTTGAATGAACACTTCATATTAAGAAATGATGGTGACACTCTAATATCCCAGCTCGACAATACTACAAACATTCTTACCGACCACATGCAGAGCGGTAGTTATCTCACCCTAGTTACGGTCACTGGCCTCTGAAGAAACAGTTAGTAATGCAACTTAACTTGTGACTCACAGAGCTTTTTCACTGCTTAGTTTGGAGCGCGTTTCTGAGGTTTGTTGAAAATAAAATAAAAATCGACGCCAAACTTGAGCGTGACCCGAATCAGCCTGTGTATTCCAAAGCTATCGGTGGTTAAGGCCTGAACCACGTGATCGGTAGCTGGTGGCGACATGATCAAGTTGGTCCAATGGCTGCTAAGCGGTAGAGGGAGACTAGGAGACAGCGTCTTACACTGTATTTATACCTATTTCTGCTGAGAAACAGTTAGCAATCAGCACGGAGTTGCAAAATAAGTTCACAATTGTCATAATCTTTTGCTTTCAGATTATGCATACCATCAACGTGCGCTTTTTGTGGATCGGAGCGCTCCACCTGTGCATCGAACTTTCCTGTCATTATGATCATACGCACGCTACTTCTAGTGGATAGAGGGTTGTCATTACTCTATAGAAGGTGGCTTTTAGTTGGTGCGTAAATGAACGGGACAAACAAATTGCATTAGATATTTCCATGACCACAAGTTTCTATCGAGATGGAAAGTTGGATAGCACATTCAATATTACTCCGTTCCCCGATCTCTCCAAGAGTTCATACCTTAAAGGTTACGATAAAATAGAAAAACAACCCCTGAATATCAAACACGGAACAGCAGATATGGACGATTACTTAGAATGTGTCAAGTCTCTGGATGCCTGACTGATGTTCCTTCAGCTGGGGTATATATTGGAATAATTTGCAAGCAGGCTTAAGAGGGGTTCCTTAAGATAACAATGAACAAAGGTAGGAGGCTTCGGTGGTAGCATGTTTTCACTTATCCATCCTTCCGTATACAAAAACTAAGGCAACCAGGCTGATTGCCTCACCTGACACTTTATGTGGCATGAGGGTGCTTTATTTGTGGAGCTCATGGTTGTGTTTGGCCGAAATACTATCTGAACGTCCAGATGCAGACAGGAAGGTGATTGGGTGCTCAGTCAAGGTCCTCGGCTCACCAGCCTGATGCAGAACAGCTTTGGTTAGTGTAAGACCAACCAGGAAGCCCAAACTTCAAGGAATAAATGGTCTCATTTATACCAACCGTCAACCTGAAGGCTAGGAGCCTGTGATTAATAAACTTCTGTAGATGAACCAACGTGGTAGGGGACGCAAGGCTTCCTGTCCTCATTGGGTTTCTGAGATAGGCTAACCGTCGCACGATGACTAGTTCCAGTTTTTTTCAAGATAACAAGAAACGAAAATCCACCAACTGTTACTTGATCAAGTAGGCGTTCTTCTGTTGCTGAGCTGGACAGTCAACTTGCAAACGCTTTTTCACAATTCGAAGAGAAATGTTCTGTAAGCGGTTGAGTGATTAGCTCCCTTCAGGCTTTCACCAAGGATTTTCAACTTCTAACCTAACTGGTCGTGCCGAAGAAATCTGAAGTGGAATTCGACTGGATGTGCTCGCAACGTGCGCTGGTTTTTGAAATAGTTCTTTTTACATTCATTTCTCTATTAGATACCATCCTCTTTACCCACGCGTTCCTTGTGGTTGACCCCCTTGCGATTTGTGTTGAATCGTAGTTCGTTTGTTTGGTTGTATCCACATTCCACCAGGAGTGTTATTCTGAATTGCTTCTAACCAGGCTTTATTCTGATAGCTTCAGCGCTCATTGATGTTGTCCCATCGAATGTCGACGGACAGTTGGAAGCTTATTATCAAGCTCGGCAAACTAATCAACTACAAATAAACGAACCTGAGCCGCACTGCCAAAACCCTATGAAGTCAAAAAACTGGTTAGGCTTGGGCGGTGTACCGCGCTATGACGGTGGAAATGCATGATGAAAATGCTTCTCTTGTAACCATGTAGGCCTAGTTTGCATGGTAAATTTAAACTCTGCTCAATAAAAGCACCATGAACTGGATGTCCACATATGTCATATATTTCCGGTACCCACAGTACCGTGCATTTTACAAAGCGGATGAGCAGTAGACTTTTATTTTGCAAGCGCTTCATTGTGTTAGGTTAGCGCCTTCTTAAAATATAAGTAGCCCAGGTTTTCTTCACCATAGCCTCTCTTGTGTTTTGAATAGAAGAATTATTTTCGTGTGAATACTAATGGTATCACAATTTATCTGTCCCTAGTGAGATACCGCTTGCTAAAAATTTCGTAAAATCCATCACAGGGTCCGTCGTTTGCATTCCAGGGGAAGAAGGAACCAGTAGCAGTTGGAGAATGAAAATGAGAAAGTAATCATGAATCTATGAAAATGTGGTCGTTTATAGGAAATATCAGCTATTCGGGTCTTTAAGTCTTATTGGGGCTAATTAGCTGTATGTGGATGTGATTGGTCGTGCGACTATTTTGCAAGTACAAGCAACCGAAGTCTTAGAACATTCGCTGCTCAGTCTTTATCAGCTGACTACCAGAGGATCGATAGATAGCAGTGGTAAACAGTATGATATTTCATGGGTGGTGAGTGTGGTTTGCAAAATCATTTGGTTAAACCATGTCGCTGCGTCCGTAAGCGAATCACCACATGACTAAGGCTGGTTAATAGGTGCGAGGTCCTAAACTAGCTAGCTTAATGCTACCGATTCGATATGCGCTCCCCATGAGCTCAAGTTAGGTCAAGGGCCTCGTGTGACTCACCACATTACCACAGTAACTCGGCCTTGTTACAAGCCAGTAGCCTATCAGATGTCATGCCTTTCGTGAAGATCACTCGCTAGTTAGGGTAAGCTGTACCGCAGTCCACGAGTAGTTCGACTTCATAAACTAGCAGTCAATGAAAGAATATTTAAACTCTCTAGCATAGATAGGGGCTCGCTCGCCATGCCGCTGCAAAAGTTAACCTACTGTATCAGCCTGTTAGACTCTGCCGTACAACAAAACTTGGACTGAGGTTCAGAATAGCGACAAGGGATAGAGCACTACTGATCAACATACAAAATTTTCTCTTCCATCACTGAGGAAGTTCTGGTCATGAAACAATAAACCTATAAATGAAAGTTTTCAGGCCTGGAAAGGTCATACAGTTTTGGAGGCTAGAAATAGCTGTTTGTTTATCGGGAACAGATTTGAAATTCCAATAAAAAATCTCGTTGGATCCTAGGGCCCGGCAATGACCACTTTGATAATGGATTTTTCTATTTTCAGGGATCAAATTCAGAGGATGGTGTGCGACGGAAAAGATTTTCTGGTCTTTCTCAAACACAATGAGGTGAGCAATTGGATTTCAACAATCTACTGCTTCTATGCTAACATCACTGTCTATCCAGTTCTCTAAGTCTACTCACTATTGGTTCAGATAATCAAACATCCTTGCATTCAAAGTTTTAATTTGTGGCAATTAAGGAATAGGGTTTGGTGTTGTAGGAAAGGTCTTCATATCGCGCATGTCTACTTCTATTTTACAACAATAGAATGGCGTAATTTCTATTGACCAGTGTTCGTTTACTCCTGGGATGGACCTATCCGGGAGGGCAACGATAGGAACTTCATATAGTCCTAACCATTGAGAGCAGGACTTCACTAGGCAACCATTATGTTCTTCCATTGCAGGTAAGTTGAGCCACCACATTGGCGGATCACTTTTTCATTCCGAAGAATTAACTGCGAAATCAAACCGAGTCATTGGCAGATTGTTAGCAGCTCAGACTGTTGCAGAAAAGTCTTATTGAAGTCAGCCATTTCACAGATGAATTAGGCTAGGCAAGAACAAAAAGTAGAAGTCAAGAGAAGGTCATGAAACTCTTCCGACTTCGAATATAACTGACTTATTACATGGCTATGACCAAACGACACCTCACTATCTATGCCTCACCCAGTGCATTCGTTTGTGAGACTGCGAAAGCCCCGAGCAACCAATCAAACAGGCTTCTTCATTAGAGTATGGACAGCATTTCACACTTTCTTCACTTTCTCCCACTGATTTTCATAATAATCATTAGGTATTTGTTACTCATTCAGTTAGTTAATCACCAAGTATACAAACTATATACTTTGACGACATATTAGGAGAAATTAACGGTTTCTACTACTTAGCTCTTCCTCCGGTTTCATTCGTTATTGCACATTTTTAAGCTATGAATAGCCTAGGATGATGGATGAATCCGATCCGAAAGTATCTGAATAAAAGCAAGCTCCGCTCATTATAGAATGTTCGGAAATTGCCTGATAATAATCATGTAACGGACACTTGTCAGATGACAAAATAAGGCGAGTTACTTTTACGTCTCTTACGCCCAACTTATTTGTCTGCTTTCGTGCCTGCGACCTAACTAAGTAGTTCCAGAGTGGATGAAGTCAAACTAGGCAGTCTGCTTTGTATCACCACCAGGATTTATTTACTATGACTTTATTGAGGTCTTTGTTTTGTGGTAGTGTATCACAAGGTGACTGCGTGATACCACAAGCAACACTTATCAACATTTGTAAACTCAGCATCACTTCCTATTGGTAAACGTGACGAAATCTCACACGTGCCTCCTAGTATCATCATGGGTGCTTTGAGTAAAACTGTCATCTACAGGATACCTTAGCAACTCAGCATTTTAGATCTAATTCTGGTGATTCTAGTGTTATATGTTATCCTGAATTATGGACTGTAATGATTACATTGCAAGTACCATGTCCTATCCTGACGGAGATTTTAGAAAAGCTTTAATTCTATCGTTATGCGAATATTAAGAAAGTGTCTGTTTGGAAAAGATAAGCGGTACACTGCTTGCTTCAGGAAGGAGCTTTACGTGGCTGTTGCAGTATAAGTGGTGTGCGGCCTTATTGGAGAGGACCCTCACAAAGACAGCCACGAAACAAATCCACCAACACGGCTACTAATATCTGGCTATACTCATATTATATTTCACCACAAATCGCTTTGTGTAATTCCGTAAACCAAATGTGTCTGTTGAATATCCACGCGGTTTCCAATCATGATAATGTCGTGACTCTATTGTAGAAATTACATGAATCGCCAGAACTCTAGCACCACAATATAAGGCCTAGTTACTTGAGCATCCATCTGTGTGGTTTTGACTAGAACAGACAAGAATATAGGGCAAGTGATGATCGTTACGCAGTCCAACAGTACCGTACTGCTCTTTCAAGTTCACCAATTTTGCCTAGATTCCTAAATTTTATCCCCCGTATTGTACATTCCATAATGATGTTCGTGACCGAATTCGATAACAAGGGGTACAAAGGACGATCTGTTGTACTTCTAGAAAGGCATTTGGACAGTTTATTTTACATCCTAGGGCAAACAGAAGTGTAACAATGAAGGACACAAACTATGTCGTCAAAATTTGCGTTCAGTCCTCTTAGCTCAGATGTATTTGGAACCTCCGATCAGTCTGCAGGTTCAACAACTCCTTCGTAGCAGTCGTTAGTGGGCGGTATGTGTGAGGCTGCTTAGATGTAGTGTATGAATATGTCATTATTTCTATCGTCTTTTAGCCGACCTCCTCTATGAGCATATCATGGTGTGATGTCAACAAATCTCCAATAGTAATCAGGACAGAGTGAAATCTACCGGTCAGGATAGGCGACGTCACAATACTAAAGTGGATCAGCTAACAATAGTGCAACGAGTGCACAGACTAAAGCGCATTAAATTGAATTAGTAGACATTCCATTCTAAGAGCACCATAAACTAAGAATCAGGTGTAAAAACGGATTTGAAATAGAAGATTTTATACGGGGAACTTTTCACAGCATTTTAGCTTGCCATTTCGTTTGCCTGTTTCCTTTCTCTCCTTTCGTACCATACTTTTTTCTAACATTGTGAAGATATCCAATGCAATAGTACGCCGCCACAGTATAGGTCCAATACTACGAAATGTCTACAGTACGTCGAAGCTACATTCCAGTTCTCAACCCGACCATACCTCCCGAAAGAGGCATACGGTATTGTTGAATCCGTTTAAAACTTTTGTTAAACAGTTGTTTTTTTGGCGTTATATCATTTCGTTGTTTTTGGATGGCTAATTTCTTCCTTTGGATGCAACCAAGCAAGATTGGTCTTATTATTTTAACCGCCTCGGTCTTCCGGAGTGAGTTAGCTTCACGGGCACCACTTAAGAACATCGACATGGGGTTTCATTGCAAAAACGTTTGACAAATAAGTTGGATTTTCTTCCGGAAATGTATGGGCAGTACAGTTTTTGGTCATTATCTTACCATGTCTGCCGAGCCTTTTACCATAGCGACACAACATCCTTTGTTTAGGGTGCCAGCTTCTCACTCTCCCAGGCGTTTCCATAGAATATTTGCGAAAACCTGGGACTAGAAGACTTATATTTTACCATGCTAATTTTGTTTTTCTTTGTAGTCCTCAGCAAAAAGGCGATTTCTGCGGGTACCAGTACTGCCCTTTTTAAACCCGTTTTATTTTCTATTTTCTAACTGATGTAAAATACGTATGTCACTTCCTTCGTTTGCCTGCCTCATACGTCATAATCGGTGGATTTCACGCGTCATTCCCCACAGTGCATAGATTGGATTCTGATTGCTTTGGTGACAATTTTGCGATCTTAAATTTCACGAACGATACCTCCGATATCTCACAGTTAAACAAAGTCGTTTCTGTAACTCAGTACTTTTCTTGCCCACTTTCCTAATCATAAAGTTCATCTACCTATTGAGCTCATGCACGTCATACTACTTCAGCGTAACGTCATTCATCGTCATGCACACGTGTTGTTTGTTTCGCGCGACATTTTACCTGTGTGGTTGCTTCACTCTACGCAATTTCATGGTTATTCTATTGCTTACATTCTTAGTGTTTATTCAATTTTGATTGCAGAACAAAACACACCACCTCACATTCGAGTGCGAATCCAAGGCTGCTGCTTTGGCCATTTGGCATTGGACGATGGATCGCAAGTGTTTTTTCACGTAAGTTTTTTAGTCAGCACCGTGAAAAACCTATATTTGACGGAACTGCTGGATCACTATGGCATAGACGGTTTTTAACTGAGGTGGATTTATATTGTATGTAGTTATTGCCTTTGGACTGTATGTATTTGGTTCACAAAAACGTCACTGTTACCGTACAAGTGACCCCAAAGTGCACTAACGTATAAGGAACTCGGACGTTCTGAGCAGAGTCGAACTGTGTTTCTGTATAGGGGAACAGTGCGGTGCTAACCGAAGGTTTGGAAAGCACCCAGCAGGGTCTGCGGTACGATTCACTCCTCATAATTCCGTCATAATTTTACCATAACCGGGCAGCTGTGAACCAAGAGGGCGCATCGGATCCCGTTATGCTCTTCAAAGGTTAACTTACGTTCAGAATGCATGCACACACTGCAACATATTTGCCGGTTGTGTGTACTCGTCATCCGCTATCTATGTCCTATCCATGAACCGCGCAAGGTTGCATCATCAAGTTAGCTTCATCACAAGTGCCGACACTATCGAATTGGATCGGCGATAGTGGACTGGGTAACAAATAGTGCCAGTCTTCAAGGTAATTTCATGAATACTGCTGGTTAATGGTGACGTCCCCACTCCGCTGTCACCCACTTCAACGGGGAATTCAGCTGCGCTGAGATAGACACGCTTTGTTAGGATAGAAAAGGGCTTTTAGTGTTTTACTCAGTTCGTACTAAGTTCACTCGGTCTGTGACGCAAGCCGGTTGACATATGTAACAATTTTGACAATGCCCGTCGTACATAAGCTTACATTTTTGAAACGATTTATTTCTACTTCTAACACAAATCCTATAACTAATTACCACTCGTTGAAATGAGTTTGTTTTTCACCGGTGTTTGCCTAGCCCTAATGACTGTGGTTGAACATTCATTTCTCACGTGATTTTCTCATCGACCCAGCCAATTGTTCTTCTCACTTGCCTCACTACGTGATATTTGTCGGTTCAATGATAATCGATTTGTCTAAAACGGCTCTATAAAGCTGGGTGTGGCTTGATTTCAACTTGTAGTCCCTTACTAAGCTAAATAGAGGGAGGAGTGAATTCTAAGCAAAGCTTCTTACGTATTAGTTTCTTACAACCACAACTTTACAAGATCATGTTCTTCAAATTTTCTCACTTTCTTGTCTCATTTAAGATTAAAGCAGGCTGGTGAAGCAAAGCGGGTCCGACCGAGTTCCAGCATTTTCCGCAGAAGTCACACCTATCGTTTCAGGTAACTAACTTATTGTCCAATTCGTCCCATTAGACGTTTTCAAGGTCGTTCCACTCATAAGCATCACACAACCACGCAGCGCATGGTTCATTAATGTTTCCCAATTCGTTTGATTATCCGTTTTAATATCACTCTACGAGTGAAGCTGCTTAGCGTCGTTACAACGGAAATCGATAGAAGGAATTTTTGGGATTGGGCCAGTTACGTAACGCCCACACGGATACTGCCTTGTACGACGTTGGTTGGTCACCCAATTCGATAGTCGTTGCAAGTCAATTTTGTCGCCTGTTTTAAGGCTACTGTTGCTCTTTCAGAGTGTATTTGTCTCAAGATGTCACGCAAAGCTGTACTTCATCATGATCGTTTTTTCCCTGTTAGGAGCAATTTTGTTTGAAATCTCTAACCAGATCTAATTTTGAAGGTTTTTTCGTATTTTTGCTCGTGTTTTCATTCATTTACTGAAACCTCTAAATGTGTTTGTTTTCTAGTGGTCGGTCTCATCAAGAACTTAGTTCAATCCCTATCAAGAACTCGAGCACAGAATTCATACGGTATGTATTATATTTGTTCGCAAAGCAAAACGTTGTTTGTGACGTCTTGCGACTGCTCCACACTCTCACGGCTTCACCTTAAATGATGTACCTCTACTATCATGTTATTGTTCGGTCCCTGTTGAGCGTCTCCACTCTACTAATGGAAAACCTGTTCAAACTTAAATCACAGCATCACTTGAAAGACCTGGTTGTTTTCCTTACAGCACTTCCTTTCTTATCGCCGATCTTCTTGCTGGTGATGGTTAACAATAGTAGGCACCATGAATCTGTGGAAATGTTCACTTAATGGTGGTCGCTTATGGTCTTTTAGGTACTGTGCAACGCATTCAGCCTGATTTGTAGTTCTAATCAGGTTGTGCGAAATTGCAGCGCGTTTGTTTGCTACGCTCAGCAAATGCAAAAACATAAACAGAATTAATTTACTTTCTCGAGGGATACTGCTCGGAAATTGTCGCCATATTTAAAGATTAACGTGGATGGCTGACTATTTACTTACTCCCCAGGGTCTCGAGCTTGCGTCGCGATGGTGGCTACGGTAATGCTTCTCTTGGACACGCCACACTACCGACCCGAATACGACCTCCTCTTGACCTGAGAGAGTATCGCTACAATGAACTTGTTGAAGTCCCGGCTGACCACAATCCAGTTTCGGAGACCCTAAGGGCTGGTATGTCTCTCCCACTTGTTGAGTTTTCTTATATTTAAACAGTGCTTTCAAATGCATATGGTATTTTTAATTACTTTGTGAAGACACGACCGTTATTGTGTCAAAGTTTATTAGTTGTTTTAGGGCATCCCCACCATTGTCATTATCCGCAACAAAGTCAGTGTTGATGTACTTATGCGTAACCTTGCCAGTGCACTTTAAATTCCTAGTCTGCTTCGGCTGCTACGTTCTGTCTTACTAAGGCCGTATATCTGACTTTATGCTCCGTAGCTGAGTGAAGTCTGAACATCGCAGATGTAACTTGAAGTACCAGAACAAGCCCACTGTTTTACAAGGTTTAAAGCAAGATAAGTTAATAAAATGCTACTAAAATAAAATGCTTATAAAATGCTACCTTGAGCAAATCTGAATTAGTGATATGTTCCGGTTCAGATTTCTTCTTTTTCTAACAATAATGATGAGGACTCTGAAAAGGTTAACAGAAATTTGGCGGGTTCGAAACTTGCACAATAGAGTAAGGAATCAACCATAGTGTGAGCGATCCATGTGAAAGGTACAGCCAGAGCTAATCGTTTTTAGACATCTGTTCCCCATTCAGTTGTTTGGATGACTATTGGTTTCCTCAACTGATATTTTAGGAGTTCACACTCCAGCTCTTGAAGCGTAACACAGACAATATCGCCCCTCCCAAGGTTTTGAATTTTCTGATGTCCGTGAGGAACGCTACTCACATGATCTTTTGTAAATCGCACCAATTTTTAAGACAATTTACACGAGTTAAAATACTAGTCCTTAGGACCAAAACTGTGTAGCCGACGGATTCATTTATGCATTACACTGGCGCCAAGTTTGTCATGCTTTGTGCGCAACTGCGATTCCATTGACATGCATTTGAATTTATATTCTTCATACCGTGCGGTCGATATGTTTGATGTCTCTGCGTCAGATGTTCGCGTGGGAAATTCGGGCACACGTTCACAATTGGTTTCTTACTCAGTTTTGGTGGACACCCACCACACTTGCATGAGCAACTCGTTTGATATCTTATGTGTGTCTTCGATTGTGTGATACGCTTTCTTGGGTTGATCGTATTCAGTTCAACTAACCGGAAGAAATAATGCTCAGCGGTGCCCCAAAAATTACCGCCGAAAATCTCTGTCAGTCGCCCGAATAGCCCACTCCAGTGTCCATGTCCAACCAAACTTCGGCGGAGCAAGTCTACCTACATAGCAGTCGTGAGCCTTAAAAATACCCAGTTATTATATACCTCGCTCACTTCGTTTACTCCTGAAAGCAGTGCACTTTGAATAGGCTCTTTTATATGGTTCACTAGAAAATGCACACCTCCTGTCAAAGTGTGACGGGCTGAAAATTCATGCAAAGATCTGCATTCTGGTTCGGCTCCACACTTTCAGTGACTGCTTCACTACAGATCTGTTGCTTCCTTTTCACGCTAGACAATGGCAAATTTATTTTTCCTGATGTTTCCGGGAGACCCGATAGGATCCACCTTGGCTGGCGATGCATTCTAGCAAACTTAGTTAGTCTAATTCTTCAAAAAGCTGCACCCTTTTGTGGGCAGCGGTTGCCACGCATTCACATTATCTCCTTCTTCCCGGGCAAACAGGAAGTAACACATTTCCCTCTCGAGATGAACGCCGTTCAGCTAAACCTTTGAAACTAATTCTGCTAACTGTCTATGGTAAATGACCTATGTTAGTCACTAACAATGGTGACGTTTGGAGAAATACATCTCCATACAATCATTGATTTTGAAAAGTTTGACTAGTCTGCAAAGATCTCTTATCAGTTAATTTGCGCGATTAATACGGTATACACCAGTTATACTGCCCACCCCCCCTACCAGCACCTACAGACGATCGTCTGAGAAGTTTCCATTGCCACTGTTATGCGGTTTAACCTTGATACCCTTCTCCAGTCTAGACATAAGTCAAGCATTAGTTGTGTTTTCAGCCAGAAACACAAGGTCGATGTATGTCCGGTAAAAAGAGTCCTTCCTGCTTTGACATATGATTAAGTAAATTGACGAAGTCAGTGCTCCTGCGTGGGCGCATGGCTAAGGCCAGCAGTAACGACAGCATATCAGTGTACAATAGTCCTTGTGCAAACAGTAGTGACACATGTCATCAGATATCAGATTCAATCCTTTGACATATGATTAAGTAAATTGACGAATTCAGTGCTTATGTGCGGGCGCATGTCTGAGGCCAGCAGTAAAGGCAGCATATCAGTGTACAATATCCTTGTGCAAACAGTAGTGATACATGTCATCAGATATCAGATTCAATGTCCGAAATAGCCACCATCGTCATTATACTGAGCTGTAAGAACTACTTACTTACCGTACAGTGTTTGTAGCTGCCACAGTTTCGTTCACCGGTGACCTGTGTCACTTTATTCTTCTTATTTAATTCTGCCGGGGAGATCAACAAGAAGCACTTCTACACGAACTTAGTGATGGCGCTCATTTTAAAAAAATGTCAGACCCTGCTTAAAGGTAACTGCTTAAAAGCATGCTGAAAGCTCTTCGTCGAGTGTTACCGTGTTTTCTTTTCTGCGTCGTTCCTACTATGACAGCTGGTGTCGGAAGTTAAATAATCTGTGGGATCAAGTAAATGAAGTTTATTGCTCAGTGTTATCGAGTGAGGTGACTCAAGTTCCATTGATTTAGCTCAGCGCAGTAGCCACAGATACCAACGCATGGTTACCCATTTGCTGACTAGCAGCTGATGGCATACCTGTATCCTAACAATGTAGATCCGTTATACTTCCATAAACTTACATGAATTTGTTCAAGTACTTTGGAAGGGAGTGTAAACTCTTCCGCATGTGTATTTTTAATCGACCTGGATCACTTTTTCAAAGGAGTTCACAAACACGATTATGATCGAGGAACTCTGCTAATGTCCTGTAGTCCGCTTGTTGCTTTTGGGTTCATAAATCTGTTTATGGCAATTTTTTCATATGGCTTGCTACAGCTTGACAGCCAAGTGATTCAGAATTCTTTGTCTGTCAATACTCTCATAGAAGCATTTTGGATAATCTCTTGGCGGATGCACAATTTCCTCGTTAGGCATAAATGCGTTTGCAAACAAGGACGCAATTTAAAACGGTTTAGTAAAAATCGGTTGCTTGGTCAGTGTTATCTGGCTAGAGGGGTGAGATATTGTTCGGTGGCATACATATAAACTAGTAAATTTCTATCCTGCTCTCGAGAGCAATGGCGTTGACTTTTCGAGTTGAAAAATTGTGCCATACATGCCTTTGATCATGTCGTGCCCACCAGCGTGACCAGATATATATATTTGTTACCTTGACTGGGTTGACCGTCACTAATTCAAGATGATGGGGTCTAAACTAGCCAAGAATTTAGCTCTGATCACTTGCTATAGGAGTTTCTGTCCGAATAACATACAGGATTTCTTGATGCTATTTTTCACTCTACCGACAGTTCTCATACCTGACACGGTGACTGAAAGCCCTACAGAGGAGGACGTTCCGACTTTGACTATTATAAACAACCAGGAAATGTAAGTACTTGTGTGGCTGGATGCTATGTCATTCTCTTGTCAATAAATTCTCCCATATGGCTTGAAATCTAGCTGACTTCATATTTAACAAAAATTTTCGTTGCGGTCTTACTTTGTGTGCACTATTAGGATTTTCCTCATTTAAGTACAAACTTTTCTACCTAATAAACTAAATAAGAAGGTGGTTAATCAGACTTATTCACATCCATAAAATATAAGACATATTTTCCACTGGCGAAATTTGTACATAAATTGGCTTCATGAAACCTCAGGTTTCTTGACGTTTACTGCCCACATGAGCACCAGCGAATAGATTCATGACGCTTTCAGCGCCTCATTTCCTNTCGTTAGGCATAAATGCGTTTGCAAACAAGGACACAATTTAAAACGGTTTAGTAAACATCGGTTGCTTGGTCAGTATTATCTGGCTAGAGGGATGAGACATTGTTCAGTGGCATACATGTAAACTAGTAAATTTCTATGCCGCTCTCGAGAGCAATAGCTTTGACTTTTCGAGTTGAAAAATTGTGCCACTCTAGGCGGGTGCACAATTTCCTCGTTAGGCATAAATGCGTTTGCAAACAAGGACGCAATTTAAAACGGTTTAGTAAAAATCGGTTGCTTGGTCAGTGTTATCTGGCTAGAGGGGTGAGATATTGTTCGGTGGCATACATATAAACTAGTAAATTTCTATCCTGCTCTCGAGAGCAATGGCGTTGACTTTTCGAGTTGAAAAATTGTGCCATACATGCCTTTGATCATGTCGTGCCCACCAGCGTGACCAGATATATATATTTGTTACCTTGACTGGGTTGACCGTCACTAATTCAAGATGATGGGGTCTAAACTAGCCAAGAATTTAGCTCTGATCACTTGCTATAGGAGTTTCTGTCCGAATAACATACAGGATTTCTTGATGCTATTTTTCACTCTACCGACAGTTCTCATACCTGACACGGTAACTGAAAGCCCTACAGAGGAGGACGTTCCGACTTTGACTATTATAAACAACCAGGAAATGTAAGTACTTGTGTGGCTGGATGCTATGTCATTCTCTTGTCAATAAATTCTCCCATATGGCTTGAAATCTAGCTGACTTCATATTTAACAAAAATTTTCGTTGCGGTCTTACTTTGTGTGCACTATTAGGATTTTCCTCATTTAAGTACAAACTTTCTACCTAATAAACCAAATAGGAGGGTGATTAATCAAACTTCTCCACATCCAGAAAACATAAGACATATTTTCCACTGGCGAAATCTATACATGAATTGGCTTCATGAAGCCTCAGGTTTCGTGACGTTTACTGCCCACATGAGCACCAGCAAATAGATTCATGACGCTTTCAGCGCCTCATTTCCTGGTTCATTGCCTCGGGTCCAAACAAAACCTGGGGCGAAATTTGTACATAAATTGGCTTCATGAAACCTCAGGTTTCTTGACGTTTACTGCCCACATGAGCACCAGCGAATAGATTCATGACGCTTTCAGCGCCTCATTTCCTGGTTCATTGCCTCGGGTCCAAAACAAAACCTGGATTAAGGCCGATGCGCTTCCTCCTGTCGTTTGTACCTTTCCGTTTCATTAACTTTTGTGGAGATGAACTAAGTAGTCCAACTTCAGGGTGATTCTGCTTCGACCCAAATGATGGGACTTTGCAGTTGCTTATCAACCTATCGTGGGAATTCACTTGTGCAGTCAAGCAGATATAGAGTGATTCCACTTCCTAAGATTGGTGATTCTTGGTGACGGTACCCCTGACCGACGTAGTTTTTCAAATTGTTGGCATCACCCTTCTCGACTATCTTAATAATTCTACCGCATCTATAAGACATTTTCCTGTATTTTGTTAGAAAATACTGACCAGTGAATTCAGCACTCATTTTAATTTGTTACAGAGAACCTGCCTTGGAATCGGCTTGCTTCTCCCAACCGGTTGAAGAACCTCCGATCGAAGCGAAACAGGTGCCACAACAGGCAAGCATGCCCGACCCGAAGATCCAGCGGAATCATGACAGTTGTGATGAAGTAAGTGTAAGGGTTGCCATATAAAAATTGACTTCATAATACACACTGCAATGGATGACTACAAGTACGCAATATGAATTAGAACAGCTCTAGTAGTGCTCTTTTCACCATCTATTGCTAGTTGTAACAGGCACCTTACCACCGAATGAAACTAGAAGTAAAACTATCCCCTTGCAGTCTCATCCAAGCCAAAAACTCGATAATAGCACATGCTGTGACTGGGTATTTTTACCAACAGCCTCATATGAGGGCGTCATCACCCATGAATTTCACTTTCTGTATCTTGATCACAGTTCATGACTAACTACTCAGCTTTTCGGTAATAAATATACAAAAGACCTCCGTGCGATACCTTATACTATTTATACTTCTAAGAAAACTCATTTTTTTACTATCTCTGGTTTACAAACATCCTAGAGTTCATTGGGAATTCGGAACAGAATTGACTCCAAATTGGTCCAGTCTGTCGTCTATCAGCAAGTAGTATCGGAATTTGACCACACGGTTGACACGCATCTGGATAGATTTGCTCCATCTGGTGATCCAAAGTTAACTCCATCCTCTAATGGCGTTTCGTCGAACAACGGGAGTGCTTCAATGATCAGAAATGGACCGGTCTCGAAGAAAGGAACAGTTTTTTCTGATGGCTTAGTAGACAACACAAAGGAACCGCGGTGTACGCTGACAGAGACAGGAAAGTGCTTTGATTCTGGAAGAGCTGTGAAAGCTACAACGGTGACCGTGGTTGCAATGATGGTGTTTGCAGGTTTGATCATCCTCATGGAAACTAACCCAAGCAGTGAATCTACCGTCATCTATGCCATGCGAAACAATGCTATGATATCCAGCTTTGATGCTTATATTTACACCCCCGTAAGAAATGTAATATCAGCCGGGCTCTCCCTGCTCTGGTCCTGAGAGACAGTATGTGCGAATGTTCATGTATGCGTTTCTCTATTCCATACGCCGCTTTTTACGAAATACATGGAATGCCTTACTGATACGCGATATTTGGTGCCACCCCGGTTCGTGCTGCATCGGCTGTTCCTGAAAACTTCATACAAAGGACAATTCCTTACCTCACTATATCCATCATATACTCTCCACTACAAGGTACTTTCATCCTGTGTAAAATCCGTGATGTTTTTCTTTGCTCCATCTCTTTCTCTTCTACTCCTGTCTTATTCTTGAGCGGCGTGTCAATATTTCGTGATTTGTACCCCTCTGTACAACGTTTCTTCCGGTCGAAGGTTCTTTCATTGTCTTCAGCAGCGCCTTGTGATTTCACCTTAACCATCGGGACATGGTCGGAGGTCACTTTATCCCATCTAAAGGACTAATGGATGCAATAATCATATCCTTGTGGTTGTCAATTTCATTTCCGTAAAACCTCAATTTTATACGGATTCCGCATACTTGTCCGTTTACTTGCTAATCTAACCCTTTCCTTTTCTGGCGGCCTGATTTATTCCCCGTTTCAGCTCTAAGTATCTGGTGTATCTTTTTCCAAAATTTATTTTGAAACACGTCGTCTTCTATGCCGTAAGCTCGTGTGTATGCCTGACCCGGATCATTCATCATTCACGGAGTAGTGTATCACTAATTGGCTTATAGAGAAGCTGCGCCATCTCCTGTTTGTGCCAACCATTCACTTACGCTGCTCATTACTGGTCCATGTTAGGATGCGCCTCAACACTTCATAACCTGCGACTATTTTCTTTTGATTTCTTTCTGTGCTTTTCTGTTGGTCTGTACCTATTTATGTACACATACCAGGTTTTTCTTCGTCATTCCCGATGACTGTGTGCGTGTAAGGAATGTTGTTCACCGAGTAATACGTAACTGTGCTCTTGACCAAGAGTGTTCTGTGATTTGGACACTGGGTTTTGTAATGTGAACTATACCAATATCATCAGAAGTTTCTAATCACGAATAGTCGTCCTGAATTGAAAAAAGCACTTCAACTTTGAGAAACAGACTAATAATGATAACTTTGCGTTGGAGAAGGTGGTGACGCAGATGCCTCTGTGAAAGTATCAACTGTCTACAACAGCACCTATTGTTGAAACGCACTGCAAACCAAGCTGATGTGCACCGGAGGACCAGCCAAATTCAACCCAGATCTCTGTGTTATGACATCCTTCAACTGAGTGTACCACACAAGTAGCATTTATATAAGTCCCCGCTAACACCAGCTTAATTTACAGCTGACCGTATTTCACTTGTTGGATGCAATTTGATGTCTACTTAAAACTTAAGCTTAACGCAGTACGCTGATTGGGCCTAACCGAAGAGCTCCAAGGCGGGCAAAACCGATCGTGGGCCGTTAAACTGTTTTAAGTAGCCTTCTGAAGAGTTCATCTCCTCATGAAAAGAACACCAGTTGTTCGCCTCTGTTTTGAAGGCTTATATTCTGACCGAGGTTTAAGATTACTCTGAACTGAGGATGTGCTTATCATAGGCCAAGCTGCTTCCACAGATGGTGAATATTCAAAGCCCTGTGCATTTTCAAACAGTGCTTCGTTCCCACACCAATTTATCCAGCGAAATCGTACACTCAGTTTCTTTTGGTATGAATGGTAGGGATGTAATACGTGCTATGTGCGACAGAACGCCACTTCGAATGAACAGTGTTTCTTGGTCGTGAATCCGTACGGCATCCTGGACCATAACAACCCTGAATACTATTTTCAGATTCCCCAAAAGTTTCACTGACACCTTGCTTAAATCACAGCATAATCAGAAACGTACTTGTTGCGTCCTCCAACCCGCTTTGAAAGTGATTTTGCCTTGATTGATGCACACATAGATCGTTCTGGGGACTGTTTGGAGGATCCCAGAGTAAAATGTGTATGCCTCAGTCATGTGGTGTGATCATGAGTGACGTATCAGCCGACGATAGGCAGTATGTTTAAAGGGGTGAATAACGTAAATGGTTGCATTTGAGACTAAACTGGCTTACTTGGTGGTCAGCTATTTACGGACAGGAATGTAAGAACTGTTCATTCAACAAATGTCCACCATCCCATGCGTACTGTGAGCCATTCTGATATTTTTCAGGACAGAACGCACCCAGGATCAAAACAATCTATCAGCTTTGTTTGGCTCTGTGTCTGGGATTCCTATTTACCTGTGTCTACATCATGATGGACACAGAGATGACCTTGATGGATTTGAAGTAATCCATGGCTTTTGGTACTTAGTTTGCACGCGCCTAATCGGAATGAAAAACGGTAAATGATGGACAGTCTGTTGAGTTTGCTGTTTTTTGTTTTCATGTGAACAGCAACAGCTTACGCACATTCTAGTCGTTGAGGTTTGTGCGGATGGTACATGGTTCTGTGGCTTACCAGGAGGGTTTTGCAACTGAAGTTTATGAGATGAATCGCGAGAAGTTTTAGGAGTCTAGTGTAGGCGACCGTACATTGCTCAGACTGGAAACCAAATTCCATCAATTTCCTAATTATGACCCTGTTGGTAGGCATACTATATAAAGTCTAAATTATGCTGCACAAAACCGCCTACGTACCGCGTAACAATCGACACAGCGAATTTTCCATCGAGGACCTATGGCCAATAGGGTCGAGTGACCTGGTGACTACGTGATTTGCAACTCCATTGGAAACGGGAAGAAACGGCCTAAAGTTAATTGTGCCTAGGTGTAATTCGAGTGACCTGTCAGAGTTTAAGCTTGAACTGATCCCAACCTTCCAAGTTGAAAAGTTGCGAAACACTGAACAGCAGTTTTGAGCTTGCTAAAGGCTGTCGTCGGTGCGCATCTGACAAACATCTAGAGGAAATCGAACCCAGGTAAACTTCCGGATAAAATTTTAACAATACTCAGTTGCATTTAGTAGCGATCTGCATGAAATACACGATGTTGTCTTATTCAGCCACACGTCTTACTTGCTTCCAAGCATTGCTGATTTTGATAAGCAAGTAGATCCACTCGCTAAATGAATTAGGCCGATTTGGAAGGAACCTGAGCTATTAACCCTCCGTATGTCTTGGTAGTATTTGTACACACAGCATATATATACATATGGTATATACAATATGGTATGGTAGGATGTGATGAGTACATTGTGGTGTTGTTTAGTACAGTGTAGTGTAGTATAGTATATACAGAGTGTATATACATAATGTGTAGTCCACGTCGACAAAGTGGTTGTATACTTTGTCGATTTTAATTGACAGGGCGACCCGTCAGCTAGTATCCTGCATCATGGTTAGTGTTACAAATTAATCTACCGGGGATACATCAAAGGTAGATGGATATCTTGGACACAGTGAACAAATCTTAATTAAATACAGTGAAAAATCCCCCACGGTTGTGAGCAGAAACAGTCGGTCCAGAGAGTTGTATGATTTAAAATGTAGTAAAACTGAGCGCTTGATTGTGAGCATTACCAGCGTAGCTGGAAAAGTAAGAACATATTTGTCTGAGCTGTTTGCCAGGAGGTCGAGATCTCATTCAGTTACCTTGTACTGGCAGTGTAACAGAGCAAGGCAGAGCCATCGCTTTAGAGGAGAATGCCATAGATTGGGTTTATTGCACGTCCACATTCTAAATAAGGCAGGGGTTGTTGCGTAATCCGTGAACTTGGTAGGATGATTGTGCATTATTTCGCGAAAAAAGACTCCAATTGACTTTACGATTCCACTATCCAGTAGTCGTAATATATTTTTCATAATACTCCAAGGATATGCGGCGGGGTACAGCTGCGACATACTTTGTAAGATCTATGATCTACTTCTTATCCTGGAAGGTACTATTATATGAGGCCGGTCGGTTGAGCTGTGGGCAGTTGTTCAGCTGAATGAAAATTGCATTAGAAGGAAACCGGAGGTGTGCTAAAATTGTACTGACAACCGAAACATCCACATCTAAAGATACATATTAGTGTGATTTGTCCAGATTGTTGTTCACTTCGGGGTCTCGTGCTGTGGTAATTTTGACTACACTTCTCTCCAAGATGTACTCTAGAGTAATCGGAAGACTTGGCACTAAAGCCTATATTATGGGTATTGACTATCTAAGATCAATTCAAAAGTTGCGCTCAGAATTTGGGTGAAAGCTGTATCTACAGAACATTTTCAGTGCTCACAAGATGTAGGGTCCCGGTTCACTTTAAAAATCACATCCTCCGATTACCTGTAATTAATATATGGCGTTAAGTTGTTGTATTGCTTTTATTTGGGTGGTTTGAACAGTTTTTTCACTTTCTCGCACAAAAACTTCATAAGGACTAAGATTAGGACTAAAACACATGGCTATCATTACAAATTTAATCGGGTTGTTCATTTCCATCCGAGATACACGAGAAGTTCTTGGACAGTTTTGTGTAATTTCCTTCCAGCTCTCTGACAAGAAGGTTTCCCCTTGCTTCCGTGTCTTTTCTACAACCGGTTACCTTTAGTGAGTTTGCAGGTGCATCCGATTAGCCAAACAAAGCGCAGACGACTGGAAATGAATGGCATTGCGAGAAGAGCGAAGCTTTGCCATGCTAATCGATGACAGTCTAACCAATCACAGGATTCGTCTAGCTGTGGTAAGACAATGCCGCTATCTAGTCCGAGTTGGGGCTATGCTGTTAAACCAGTGTTGTTTTGAATGGCTGGAAGGCAAATCTGAGAGACAAGTTTGGAATGTCTGAGACCAATACTATGGAACAGTTACGGCTGTTAGTTTTGTGGAGGATGGTTGAAAACCCTCCAAAGGTTCAACAGCTTTTAGTTGTTTCGCATAAACATAGATCTACAGACGAAGCTCTTTGTTCTCAAACGTTAGAGTTATGCATAAGAAGGTCAATTCTGTCATAAAAGATTGACCGCATTTGTGTTAGCAAAAGTGACTTAGATTAAGTGTTCCGAATCATACAGGAGAGGATGTAATGCCAACCAAGTGAGTTCAGCAGCGTTTAGTTGTTTCGCATACACATAGATCTACAGACGAAGCTCTTTGTTCTCAAACGTTAGAGTTATGCATAAGAAGGTCAATTCTGTCATAAAAGATTGACCGCATTTGTGTTAGCAAAAGTGACTTAGATTAAGTGTTCCGAATCATACAGGAGAGGATGTAATGCCAACCAAGTGAGAGTCTTGCGTAACATGGGTGCCTGAAATAAAAGCGGTTTGGTCTGTAAGGTCTTGTCAAATCCTTCTTTTGTAAGCTCCCCAAAATACCTTGTAGCGTAATACCAACAAACTACTGCGACTATCGTTTCCATTTCCAATTATCCGCGTTTTGCCAGTGCTGAGAAAATTTTCAGAATCAGTGCAATGAATGACCATGAAAGGCCTATTAGACGTAACATTTAGTCTCTTTGAGGGGAACAGAGGTCGTTTATGTAGCATGTACCAATTCGCAAGTTCCAGATCATCGGTATACTTAGGTATGTTGGTGCTTGGCGCTTCGTAGTGGGAACTTTGAAGGATCTGGATTCACATACACTTTCAAGTCATTGATTTAGGCGGACTGACCTAGCGGGTTTGTGTCTAAAGGTGACGTCAACTGGTGGATTTTTCCTTCCTCCAAGACTGCAAAATACGTCGGTTTGTTCTATGCTATTTACACCCTTCAGATTCGACTCATTTTCCAACTGCTCTATCACAGTTTCACAAATTCCGCTTCTTGTGACTCATCCTTCGAGATTCAGACTTACGATCGAAAACAAGCACTCTTGGCTACAAATTAGTGCGAAGTGATCGCAAGCAGCGTTGACGTCAGTTGCCTGATATGTAACCACGGGATGGGGTGATTCGAGCCACTCACCGAATAAATGCAGATACTGTACAATTAAAGCCTTGAATCTCAATCAAATCCATACCGAAAACTCGAGTTACCGCACCTCGTACAACAGATTATCATTTTCTGAATAAAAGTAGAAGTCCTACTGGAAGAACGACGAAAGATGGCAAATAATGTTGGCTGTTTGGATTCCTGTGCCCATGAGCAGTTATTATGGAGCGCAATAGCCCGAAAACCGGTTTCTGCGGAAATCCACATCTGTGACATGCTTCATCTATTTTGCTTCGTGTTGCTTTATACCAGTTAACGGGAATGAACAAAACTTGCTTTGAAAACGAGTGTATTTTGCTAATTTCGTGCAATTTGGTTTCTGGTAGAACATGAGACTGACGGAAACTCGGGGACTGCCCGCACCTGATGAGCCCCAATAAGGGCGAAACCGGTTGTGGGCTGTCGGGGACTTTCCAGCAACCCTAGGAGTAGTACATTACAAAGATATACATGTATCGCGATATTCCAAATATCATAGCGACTGAAACATGAGGCGGCCTGGTGCAGCGCATTCAGTTGCTTGAGAGCACCGTAAACGAGAGATTCAGCTGGGTTCCGGGTGGGTCTTTCGAAAAACCAAATTAGTTTACAAATGAGTGTATATTTGCTAATTTCGTGCAATTTGGTTTCAAGTAGAACATAAGGTTGACGGAAACCCGGGGACTGCGCCTACCTGATGAGCCCCAAGAAGGGCGGAACCGGTCGTGTGCTGTCGAGGAGTTTTCAGCAACCTTATGATTAGTGCATTACAAAAAATTGCTCTTCTCATAATCGCAGGACGCACTGGCTTGATGTCTTCCTATTCTCTGTTTTATGGGGTCCAGCCACGAGTGTGCAAGCCAAAGTCTGTCCAGCAATTTAGTTTCCACGATAATCAAGAGCACTGTTTCTGGGAGAAGTGTGACAACAGTTGTCAGAGTTCGCTGCAAACCTTTTTAGGCGATTCAAACGTGTGAAAACACTTAAGCGCACAAAGATTCCGAATATGGATGTGAAAAGAATACTTGCATTTACGTTTAAATCGCTCTCGATGAGTAGTCCTTCTCATGTTAGATGGCAATCGATACGTTTAGTTTGCAAAAGATAAGTGGGAGCAACTGAATCGAGTTTTGCTCATGACAGATTGTGTGGGTGACGCTTATCCTTGGCTCCATCCGTAGTTAAATCAATAAAATGTAACATGCGAATTGAGGATGTTATCACTACTCCGACGGTGCATTCAATGCGTACATAAATTACCGTCCTTGAAAAAGCTCAGTTCCTGCAGCCTACCTACAAAAGAGAGAAAACGGCAAAGAATGTTGCTATTGAAATCCTGCTTATCGATAAAATTTCGACAAAGCGAGACCGTCAATGAACTGCTTGTTGCTTTTAACTACTATTTACGTAGGACTTACATTTTTGGTACATTAGCTGGGAAAAGAACGCTTGCCTAATAATTCGGACAGAAAATCGGGAAGTCCATTTCTTAACTCAAAAAGTGAATCCCAGATACACCGTGGCAGTAGATGCACTTGACAACGACTCTAGCGAATTCAGTAGTGGTTTGAAAAAGCTGATGGAAAATGATACAGTACTGATGAGTTTTGCTTGTATTCCTCTGGCAATGATGCATGGCGCTTGTAAGTTTACGAATGTTCGCCTCTAAGGGGGGAAAACCGGACGTGTGGTGAGGACAAAGCCACAACCAAAATGTTCCGTTCTTTGGACACCATCAATTGTTCGCTTGAAAACGGAGAAAACCGGTATGCTTTACTGTTCGGGTGTGATGGGGCATCTTGCTTGAACCATCAATCTAACAGAGGAAGACGCAGGAAGGCCCACCCACTGTGACAAAGTGTATTGAGCACAAGGGTAAAGTTGAACTGCTGTATCTTCTGCCTTATTGTTATGCCATAAATAATGATCATGTGTTCTGCTAAGGCAGGATATTTTCCAAAGTGTCCTGTGAGACTTTCAGTAACTGGTCATACGTTATACCTGGCAGAGCAGACTTTAACCTGGGGCGCTTTTCCACCGATTTGCAAAAGTTTTAATGCAAGGACCGGTATATTCCTCTGACAGATGCTATCTCATTATTCTCCGCCCTGGCTTAAAGAAATCGCCTATCATGAGTGTGCTGTTTAACTTTGAATCAGAAGCTGATATTTTCCTCGGAAAACAGTTTTTTCTTCCAGAAATGGATATTGGCGTAGCAAATCCGAGAAAAGCAGCATCTGTGGGAGAGAAGACAGTTTTTCAGTTTTTCGAGACTGTAGAAAAGCCACATGGTCAGGTGGAACTACATCCCTTGAATTAAATTGAGCAGACTGGACGTGAGATACGAACCGTATTTTGTCTAGACGTAACAAAATACTCATGAGGCTGCCGAAAACTCTTCAACAGTCCACGAATACTTCTGCATTTCTTGTGGATCGTCACTTAGGCACAGTCCTCGAGTTTTATTCAACCTTTTGTCATACCTGAACCCAAGTTGAATAACTGTCGACATATACTTTCGTTTGTATAGGGGTTTGTTTCTGACGGGATATTCCACTGAATCCAGTGAGGATCTCTCGTTTATGATGGTCTGCTTTGACTGAATGAACTGTTTCAGGCAGCCCAATAATTAAGTTGTTACGACATTCGAGATATCGCAATACCTTGTTATCTAGAAGTATCACACTACTAATAAATCTGCTGAAAACCCTTCGGCAGTCCACGACCGGTTTCGCCCCTCTTAGGGCTCATCAAGTATTTACAGTTTCTCACGAGTAGCGCGTTACGTCTAGACAACGATGTAGTGTGATGTCTCGAATATTGTGCCAAATGAAGGATGAGGAGGCCTGATGCAGCCCATCATAAACGAGAGCTTCGGCTGGAATCATTCGAGTCTTTTGACAACAACAAATTGGTGTGCAGTTGGGAGTAGTTGAGGATTTATCAGTTTTTAACACAGCAGACCGTGCGGCTTATAAGATATAATGCACACCTTGGGAAAGTAAGTCTTTCATCTAGCCACACACCATAGTTATAACGTTCCGTCTGGAGGTTTAGCTCAGATAAGCATCTCAGCGCATGAGGTTGGAGTAAGTGCCTATCACATAATTAACAGCAAAGCCGTCTGGCCCAACATAAGCCTACAACTGGTCCGCTACTTCTCTGCTTCGTGATGTGTACCTCAATGACTGTGCTCAGACTTGGACAACTCATCATACCTATTTCTATCGTGTTTCGTAGATGGGTTCTACTTATTTCAACATCCAAGCTGATGTCGATCGCTGTCAGTTTGGGTTAGGCGAGGAAACTAAGAGATTGGACTTCAATACCGTCGCACTCACTACGTGGCAAACTACTGATTTACTATTAAGCCATTTAACATAAGACTGACGGGCAAAGTTTTCACGTGCTTCGTCACGATATTTATTCTTACGCAGTTACTGAATCACTGTTCATCAAGCGATCGATAATCGAGGAATGTTATCACTGGATTTAGGCCTACTAAAGAACAAGTGAATAAAAACAACGGAAAATTGAAAAATGAATTCTAGGGAGAAGTGCTGAAGAATTGGGACAGTTTTAAGGCAAAAAGATGAATGGACAAAGCACCGCGGAAACAAAAAATATCACAGAATTAAAGTGAGGGACAGGAAGATTTGACAGAAATTGTGACGTTGTGAAATTGGGAATGAAACAAGAAACAGATTAGGTGATTTTGTCATAAGCAGTGTGAAAAGTGAAACAGTCTCTTCCCAGTAAAACCGGTTTTCTGGTATTTTTGTGCTACACACCACCGATAGTTACATCCGGAACTTGACCATCGCTCTAAGACGAAACTTCCAAACGCCAGAAACTTGTAGAATATATATGACATTGCAAGTTCATGCTGTAATCATCTTGCAAAATAATCTGTTGCCAAACATTTTGATAGCCACACGCGGTCCGACATCATTTCAAACTAATGCCTTACAATGAATTCTACCCTCATTTTACGAAACCGATTGTTCGGCTTTCGCCTAGAGCAGGATGGGAAACAATATCGCAGACTGTATACGCGATGGTCCCTGTGCGAAACACAAAGTCACATGGCTCTTCAGGCAACGTGCACCAAAGGAATGCATAACTGCTATAATTTAACAAACCTTTTAAATTGCATATACCACTTCAACCACAGTAAGTCAATATGGAGGCGATTATTATTGGGTGAATTATTGAAAAAAACTTTCTTAATCACTGTGATAATATGTCGTTTTTGCCATACAAATGTCGGCCATACAACTTGTCAGTGTGTGTTGCTCAAATGAGAACGATCGAACTATGAACCGTTCAGCACAAGCAACAAAAACCGAGCTGATAAGCTGCCGAACGAACTCAGAAACCCGCATCATACGAGGCAACATGTGACTTGGAAAGCTAAACTGTCGATTGAAAATCCATTGGAGCAGAGAACAAATAGTCTGACGAGTAACTATTCGCTCCATTTCCACCGATCAATATATTTGGTGTGGCTCACTTAGAAGTCATGAGCGAACCGCAGTATATGAACAATGCACTCTGTTGTTATATAACAAACCAGGAAAAATGCGTTGATAACATAGAATCCCCCAAGCGAGAAACGCTGAAGTGGTTTTTCCCAAATTCAATATTTCGGTTAGAATTCGAACTTTGGATATGAACTCTGACAGTTGCGTAGAAAAAGTGCTTAGTAGCGCGTTCTAACATGAACCACCGCCGCGTAGACCAAGTTATCATCGCTGTTTAAATCAAAACTTCTAGATCACCATTTACCCGACTTACATTCCAAGGCTGATATAATTACCAACATTCCAAGACAATTCGCTCAACAGAAATGGCCAAAACTGAACCACAGACAAAGTGACTTTGACTGTGTTCCAAAACCAGTTTCGAAATTGATTATAAACAGGATGCGCATTACTGCACTACTCATAGGGTCGATAAAAACCATAGACATACTCTCTTCGGGCACCTCAAATTCCATAAAGCTTATCTCTTATTTGAGCGTTAACTCTCTCGATCACCGTAATTAACACAAGGCTGTTGGTAAGAAACGCAGCCAAATTCCACCAGAAACTTGTTTCCAATATTCTTCTATTGAATATGCTAGACAAGGGCTATCTCGTTTTCACTTTCAGTTCAATATAGCATGGAGCGATTAGATCCTCTTCATAACGCCGATGAAATCTCTGGACAGTCCATTTCACGCTCCACTCATCAGGTGGGTCTGATCTCCAAAGCCTTACTATGAGTTACAGCGAACTGCAATCGGACATTCCGAACGTCGCTCCAACTAAAGGTCAAAGCATTGTTCGTACGGCAGTTCGGTTGGAGATTAGCTGGATTGAAGGATTCAAGAGAGTTTGATGTTAGACTACCGTCCATGTCAAAACATTTTTTAAGTGATTTTTGTTGCAAAGACATAATCCAATTGTCCAAAACGGTCGTTTCATAAGTTAACGATGATGTCAAATTTTATTTTTTTGCTCTTGAAAGACGATTAGAGCGTTTTGTTTAGGTCAAGGCACCTTTAAAAAACGTAAACGAAGCTAATCAAACTGAGTGGCATTCACCATCGAGTAGATTTACAGGTTGGCTTTCTCCTTGAAGACTCAGAGAAAGCCGGGTTCAAAGAAGCGCATTTACCATGGTCAAGGTTCAAACTCTCTTTATCCTCTGGCATGGATGACTTTCCTTTAGACTGGTGTTGCTTGGACACGACTGAAATACAACAGGATGGTCCATAAAATTTGTTCCCACACCACCATCGCCTCACCAGTCTACGTATTTCAATAGAATAGACATTAGCCTTTAGCCTAATTTTGTTAAACGCTCAACAGTAGTTTATCTTCTTGGCCGTAACAGGCATTTTCCAAACAAGGGTCATCAATTTATCCACGCGATGGACGCGCTGAGATGAGTTCCATGAGGATCGAACTGGGAGTTTACTGCATCTACGTTCAGTGAGAAGACAGGAGGATTATTCAGAAAGTTGCAGTGTGAAAACTATTTCGGTAAACTCTGAATCTATTCACAGAATAATCCGTGGAGGGTGGGGTTTCTTAGCCCGTCATGGATTTGGTTGGCTTAGTAGATTATTAAGTTATGTATTGTACTTTGTTCCAATTTCAAACCAGTCCGCTATCTAGTAAGCGTAAATCCGTTTCAGCAGGATGTTTATCTGCAGATCCAGACAGCGATGAAATCTTGTTAATTAACAGATTTTTTTTAAAGTTGGCACCACTCTTACCTTTAGCCGAC
>NW_008752048.1:386129-399307 GCF_000715545.1 Opisthorchis viverrini | reverse complement strand
ATCTTTGATGGAAACCCAAATCAGTGGCTGGGACATTTGTTTAGCGCACATACTCGTCATTATCAAAATTCGATAAACAACCTGATTGTTCACAAATGGTCATATTTTTTCGACTCGAAAGCTAGATTTCCTTCAACCTACTGGGAATGCTCCTTGTGTAGAGTTTCCACCTTCATGAGAGAACTAGACCTTTCCGTGGTGTGTTGGTTTGTGTGCCTCCGTACCCCTCAGATTTATACTGAGGGGTGTCCATGCGGCACTTGCCACGCCTCCCTTGCCTGATTGGACGATGGTTATAGGTCTGATCAGCACACGGTCATCCAGGTTGGGATTTGCAACATGTGTGCCGATTTGTTCTTTCAAATTGATGATTCACTGGCGTTTCCCGCCATGCACGCGGTTAGGCTTTTGAGGGCCCTGATCGTTCTCTTGTCTTGGTTTAGGTGCTCTGGCAGTGTCTCAGTTCACGAACATCTATCATGCGCACAGGTAAAGTGAAGTTATGCTACGTAGGCCGTTACTTGGCATCATCAAACAGGCTATCTTATTTACTGCACATATCAGGGTAGGTAAGCGAAAACAGGATAGTGTTGATAGCTCGATTTACAGCAGCAAGGCCGTTACGTGGCATCATCAAACAGGCTATCTTATTTACTGCACATATCAGGGTAGGTAAGCGAAAACAGGATAGTGTTGATAGCTCGATTCTACAGCAGCAAAGCATCACCGATTACCAATGACATTTTTCTTTCAGTGATGACGGTGTTGGGAGTTTGATAATCTTGATTGGAAATGAAACACTTTTTGCTGATCATCTAGGTGCCAGAGTAAATGAACGCTAAAATTTTAACAAAATACTTTGCAAATCAAAGTTGCAAAGCAAATACTAAGGAGAATAAAGGCCTTCTGGTCGTTTTTGACACCTGAAACTGTCAATCCAGAATAGTTTTTCTCCAAAGCCCGTAAAGGTTCAGTTCACACAGTTTTACGTTTTAAGGGTCGATCCCTTCAAGGGTCACTATCTTCCCCATTTGACAGACGAAAGGAAAAGTGTGAAAGTAAACTCATTTCAGTAAGCCTTCATCATATCCGAACTGATAGAGGTGCTATACTCCATCAGATTCACGGGGTAGTTACCCATCCTCATCTTAAACTTCTTCTTAGATCACTATTTTCTTTATCAGTAAACCTCGTTACAGTGTCTGTCGCTTCTGGAATGCTAGTTCATATATCCTCTCTGGAAAGGACCGACAAACTCATCTTATTCGGCTGACTTGGAACTTTGAGTGTGTTGATAGAGGTACAGTTCATCTGGGGAAAGTGAAGCCACTTAATTTCATCGTTGTTTTTCAGTATTAAACTTTCCTTCGTACGTGGGTCGATAGGAAACATCAGCTTGGGCTGCGCCGAGTCACGCATGGGCGACACGGGCAAAGCAGCCCTTGGGTAAAATGTTTGGGTAGTTGATCACCAGCAAACAAAAAATCTCGATAAAGCAAACCACCAAAGATATTTTAACTTGACCTTTTACAGTTTCACAACTAAGACCTCTGGTGGTATACGTCGTTTGACATCAGACAAGTTTGTCCCTTTCAAATCATTTTACAGAGGCGTTTCTTTGGTTTCAGTGGCCATCACTGCATCCAGATAATGAAAAAAACTGCGAATACATTGTCCTTTTGTCCCCACGCACCCTTAAATTCATTTTTCATGTCGTTTGAACATATTATTTAGGGAAAACAGATAAAATCAGGCTCTCCTCATTCTCAACTGGATATCGGTATGAAACGCATTTATTTTGAGCAGTGGAGTGTATTAGTTTTGATCTCCACTGGGTGAAACGAATTCGGTGATAGCAACTAAGCCTCTTTATTATTGCTACCGACTAGTTCGCCTTTAAGCTAACCATGAATGCAACAGCAAGAATCGTCTACAAGTGATGCCCCTCATCCATCATAACTTTGCTCCTCCAACGACTCTGTTCGCACTGAAACTGTCTGTCAGTTGCAAAACGTCACAGTCGTTGGCAAATTTCATCATATGACACATAAGTATCTATTTCCTGCCTGTGAGAGTGACCAAACACGTGGTTAATTATCCATAATTAATGATGTGGCATTCAGAGAAAAATTATATATGCATTCCTTAGTCTGCCTCCGACTACTGCCTTTCAACTAGCCTGTCGATTAAGGTTTCCCGGTCACCTTCTTCTACGTGAAACATCAGGACGAACTAGACACATCTAGAATGGAGCACAAAAATCAATGCGGATTTTGGGAGATCGTGCAGGCGTACATGTTGACCGAAGTTTTTCGTACTGTGTGAGTACTATCAGCTCTCCGCCTCCAAAAGGTTCTTCCGTAATCTTTGTTTCAGTTTACTCTGTTTCCCTTCCTTTCCAGTAGCGCCTCTGAGAGTTACCCACTATCAGACGAAAATGCATGGATACTGATACACTTTGAGGACGGCAGATTTTTTACTGATATATTCGGTTTACGTTACAACTGCTAGAAACTTCCACACAGCCTTCAGTGGGAACTGTTTTTTGTCAGGTTTTGTCGTTCACCACTGATAGCAGCAACTGAGCACATCAAAGCGAAGGCTTTTTGGGTCGTGTCACTTATGGATACAGGTTATGTAGCCTCGGATTCAGCTGTCTTGGGGAATGCAGTGATATAACATATGGGCACCAGGGATAAAGACTCGATGGGTGGTATTTCAAAATACGCAGACAGAGACTTATGTACAAAAACATCAATTACTACACAAGTTTGCTTTGGAGCATTTTAATAAGGTTGAGCCGTTACGGATGGTGTCCAACATTGTGATTGCTCGTCTATGGTCGGGGCGATGAGTTGAAACACTTTCTTATGTTTGTAACGCACTACTCATAAGGTCACTGAAAAGTCATAGACAGCCCATGACCGGTTTAGCCCTTCTTGGGGCTCATCAGATGGGTGCAGGCCCCGAGTTTCCATCAATCTTATGTTCCATTTGAAACCAAATTGCACGAAATTGGCGACGAATTTCAGCAACCTTATGAGTAGTGCATTATAAATATATACACGTATCGCGATATCTCGAATAGCATAGCGAGTGAAATATGAGGCGGCCTGGTGAAGCTGCAAACCACCTGGAAACATCACAAACTAGAGATTCAGCCAATTTCCAGATGAATCTCTCACGAAACCAAATTAGTTTGCAAGTGACTGTATATCACTACTTTCTTATGTTGTTTAGGATGTTCCCATATTTATCGGTTTTATTCAATAAGCTCATCAATAAGGCATAAATATGGTTTGTCGTGCAATTGCTTGTGCTTTGAATTCTTCGGGGTTATATAAAAGAAAAGAATGTAAGTGTAATGGCTTTTCATGGTATTTTTTCACTGCCTAACCTTGTAATGTGTTTTGCTAGTATTACTGAAAATGCACTTTGTCATGAGATTGCAAAGTCCACCAAGTCAATCAGGATTTCCTATTGTTGTTCCTGAAGTTGTTGGGAACAGCCAATGTAAATTACTTCATGTATTTTACATTATTCTTTCCAAAACTGCATTTGAGTTGCATGGATACAGTGTATTGACTAACGCTTAGTGAAACGTGGACAAATATTTACCCAAGATCAATTGGTTGACCAGCGAAGAAATATACCTCATCATGTAAGGCTGTAAGCCAAACGAAACTTGAGACAGCACAACGGAATTTACTGTCGCGAAATACAAATTCGTGTCTTGGTACGACTTTTGGTCTTAGCCAGCACTTTTGAATGAAGGGTACGTCAGAGTGAAATTGTACTTTAAGACAGAGTAGCGAGGATTTTTCAGCTTCCTTTAGAATACAAACTGTAGTTATACCGACAACCATCAGTGCTGAACTAGAAGAGTTGCAGTCTAGTCCGGATGCATCATTTGACGCTCCGTAACAGGTTTTTGCAACTTGGGTCTTTTTTATGATGCTACACAGCGGCCATTTTGCCTATGCTCAATGACTCATCAAATGCAGGTGCCAGAAATTGCCCCGAAAATAACCAGTTCCGCGCATTCACGTGAATAACGAGCTTTGAAAGATAGATGGAGTTAGAGTGTGCTTCGCCGCAAGATTCAACTGCCTAAACGTTTTTTCACAGAATCTACTAGTGCATACTGGATAAAATTGTCTCAAAATGTAGACAATATGAAGCTCACAAAGTCAATGAACCTCGAGGTAAAATAGTACCGAGGAAATTTACATACCAGAGACAACGCTGACAAAATCAGCTAAAGTAAACATAAAATCCTCAAATATCATGCCAACAAACACAAGGAGAAAATCACATTCCTAGGATTGTTCCGAGAAAGTAGTGTTACTAGATGCAGTTGGGATACTATTAGTGGAAAACAGTTCGTTTTCCATCAATGCTGCCATGTAACTAAACATTCAGAACCATATTTGGCCCCGCTCGCACTTGCGAAAGAAAACTGCAAAACTTTAAGAACGGCCTCAAATGTGGTTTGTCAGAATTCGACTGCTATTTTCAAAGATGAAAACGACAGCACTTGATTAAGGGAAGGAAAGCAACTCATCTGACGTTAGTAGAGAAGAGTTGTAATCAAGAGAGTAGTAGAGAGAGTAGTCGAATTTCCTGGTGCAAGTCGTCAACTTATTTAGAAGTAAGTGTCAGAACGTTCCGTCACAGAAAATTTTGAACTGAGATCAACGTTAAGTAAAGCCTAAATTAAGGTTTTAGGCACCTGTGTAGTTTTGGCGAATGAAGCTCCGGATCGATTCGTTCTTTTCGGGTTATTTCACTAATCGTGTTGGAATGCTGTTTATCAGTCCCGATTAAAAACACATTCTGACAGAAAACAAGCAGCAGGAATTAATTTACAAATGCCATCATTCATAACGTTCTTTCAAGCCCTCCAGTTTTGGTAACGTTTGTTTCATCGGATTGCAGGGTTGTGGAAAGTTAGAAAAAGGGACACGTGTTTCAACAGTAATAGGGCCGTTATTATTGGGTATTTTATATTGATCCATCAATAGGCAAGAAAAATGTGGTGTTTAGCAAGCTACGGTCTACCGCAGATGAAATTCCTTTTAAAATACGTCGAACCTTTGCATACAGGGCTTATGAACTCGAAAATAAAAGCGTCTGATACGTGCTACGTCTTTTCGAGGAACATTGAAAAGATTGAATAAATGGTTAGAGTGTTGAATTTGAACAACGCCTTGTTGCACGAAATCAGACGTTTCAACAAGAGAAATAAAACCTGGATGTTGCTTGATTCCAATTTTTGATTGTCACGTTCATTCTATTACTTATATTCTTACCTGGAAAGTACTTCTCTTGTTTCCGCATGTTGACCGGATACGTGTGCCTTGATTTGAAATCAAGCACGCTGATAAAAAAACCATGCTTATTTGGAAAAATCACTATTTGACCCATGGGACGTCTTTCCAAAGAGGTTTTACTGTAGTACAATATTTTGCGTCACGATGCATCCTTAACTATGCCAGCACCTAGAAAATTGTTCGTGATATTTTGTTCATCTAGTAGTTCCCCAGATTACAAACAAGAGCTTGAAGAAAAGTAGAGTGATGTACTTTAATTGACAGCGAATTGTCGTATGGCGGTTGTTACAAACAGCTCTGGTTGGACAGTAAACCATGTAGTCAAGTTTCTCGTTTCACTTGCATTGCTGCTCAAGTGAGCTATAGGCAGCGGTGATTAGTTTCTAGATAGCTGCTTTCTGTAGCTGAAGACTATTTGCCGTGTGTTCACGCCATGTTGGCAGCCCAATATACACTATCTAGCAAATTATAGACGGGTGGATTCTGACAACAAGTGTCTGAATAGAGCTATTTCATGCACTAAGATTCCCACAGATCGAATGAATGCTTTGTTAATGATTTATTAATCATATAGCCTACTGAGGGACGATCTCAGACTTCTGTTGAAAGGTTTAGCTTATTGGAATCGCACAATAGCCAAGGCTGGTAATGTCATCTGCTCAATATCGTAGCTTAAAAATACGTAAAATTTGGAGTTTCATATCTTTGTAATTTTATAACTGACTTAGTTAAACAAGTGTAAGTTGAATGTCACTGGACATTAGCTTTTTGGGCTCCTAATTCTTGCTTAAATAGTTTGAATGCAAATCACTGTTGAAGTAATGAGAGGCATGAAATTTCATTGGATTCTGACTTCCAGCTTAGGAACTAGGTGGGTTAAGTATTTCAATTGCACCATTTTCGGCGCCGCGCCCCAAAATTTAAAATAAACCAACTTTTCTTGAATGTAACGGACAAGACTGAGCAGACTTCATTTTAACTAAGAGCATTGTTGCCAAAGAACGTCTCTAATTGACATCCTCGAACTTACGAAGGTCGATTATTGGGCCATTCCAGTATTGTGTGACCTGCCTGGGCCAGACATCTAATGGCGAAAACAACGGATTGAATTTGGAGCGAAGTGATTCACAATTTGTCCATGTGAAGCGCATGCATATGTTAGGCTGGTGAGCTGTATCGATTACTTCCAGTATCCATAGTCTGTCGGACCAGTTAGCGACGTCCTCAAAGTAGGAAACGAGAATGCAGTTGGGGACATTCACTACTGTCGTGTTCAGTAGCTTCTAAAATACTTACTCACTCGATAACACCATTTCATATACTCTCTTTCTGTGCAATCTTTGCATCAAGTAACTCATAAAAATATATTGTTATCACTGCTACGGCTACCACTAGTATCGAACAACAGACGTGAAATATGTGCAGGATGACATAAAAAGAGGAGGAACTTTCCGGCTTGCCATCACGCTTCGCCAGTCAGGTGAAAGGGTCACCGGATTGGGAGAGAAGGTGTAGCTCGGAAACCCATCCGCACAGGCCAGCAAAATATGAAAAGTCAAACAATGCTTGATGCCATTTGATTCTCAGTGATCGCGAGCATAGTCCGTTAGGCAGGTGTCCAAAACTGTCCGTCGTAGTGTGTCACGTCAAACGGCAAAGTCACTAAAGAAGAACATTCGAAACCTTTGTAATGTGCTACTCATAAGGTTGCTGAAAATCCATCGACAGCCCACGACCGGTTTCGTTTTTCTTGGGGCTCATCAGGAAAGCGCAGTCCCCGGGTTTCCGTCAACCTTATGTTCTACTTGAAACCAAATTGCACGAAATTAGCGAATATACACTCATTTGCAAACTAATTTGGTTCTTTCGAGAGACTCACCTGGAACCCAGCTGAATCTCTCGTTTATGAAGTTTTCAGGCCTGAGAACGCAGCTGAATCTCTCGTTTACGAAGTTCTCAAGCCTGAGAAGATCATAAACGAGAGATTCAGCTGGGTTCCAGGTGAGTCGCTTGAAAGAACCAAGTAGTTTGCAAATGAGTGTATATTCGCTAACATTCGAAACCGTTTACCGCGCACAAAACTAATGTTTGTGCGTAGAGCTCGAAGTTGCAAACAAAAACAGGTCGATGACTGAGGTCTTAGAAAGCTCCAGCCCAGTAACAGCATTCGCAGATTTAGGAAAGTGCTTCGGTATTAATTGATCTTTAGTCCGTGAACGAAAAAATCAGTGTCACCGCCAGTGGCAAATAAAGATAAGTTAGCAGCAAGAAAGAATTAGTTAAAACCGTGCGAGTTCTTCCTTTAACTTCACACAAAAATCCTACGTCCAACCTAAACGATGCTCACGTATTTCATCATTATTCTTTGGCACCGCAATAAAGAAAAAACGTCCAAGTAGGTGTTGTCAACTCCTTGAACACGGTGTATCCAAGACGACAAAGTTCCGAGTCCCCTCACAACTGAGTTAGGACGAGCACATCGGAAATCACGTATAACTCTGCGAAACATGCACCGGATTCACAGGTTGACCGCAGTTTTTACGATAGAAGATCGTTTGATCATCATGATCATGTCATGTGTTTCTAACGCTTCCTCAGCAGGTTGCACATGAGTTTGGTATCACGGACAACTACTCGAGGAGTAACGTGTTCTGGAGGCACGCGTCACCGATTTGAGAGAGACGAAGCTACCGAATGCGGTCGGTAACTCAAAGATATCTATCAGGGCCGTTGGTGTTGAACCGGCCAAGCGTTCTTGGCCTGAGCTTGTCGTGACATGGAAACAAATTGCCCATTAGACGGATCGTAGAGTCAAATTCCTCCCCAGTAAATGGCTCGGTCAACCTCGAATCGGATTGTACGGTTGTTAAACTTGATCAAGTGTTCACATATTGTAGAGCAAAGAGAACCTGTACCAAGTACTGTTGGGTGTCCAAATATAAGCCGCAGCTTCTTTTGTACTGTTTATTTCATTACACATCGAGCAGCGCAGACACTCCATCTCTGGTGTGTAGGATATGGTACGGCGAATCCACTTCTGGTTGACCGACACATGATGGGCTTTCCGGAGATGATTTGGTGAGACAAGTTTCTACATGTGTCTTGGGTGAATGGAGGTACAAAAGTGATAGGATTAGCTCCAGTGTTATGATGCCGGACTGCCAAGCAAAGGCCAACTGGTAGAGTTGGATTTCAGCAGTGACACGATACAATCCAAGTATGTCTGAGCCAGATGGAATAGGCTTCAGACCCTGACGAATATGGAGCTGTTTGACAGATCGTTTGGCTGGGGCTATGGGATGATGATTCATCCAGATGTGCTTTTAAATTAAGCACACATAATCTGATGCTGATCGACCAGGAGAATATTTTTTAAGTTTTGCAAGACACGTACAAATTGTTGGGTAGACCCCACAAGTGGCTCTGACCGTTGTTGAGCCGCTGGCATCGGGATTCTTTACTTGGCCAACCTTATCTGTATTGTGCTGTGTGGTCTGCGCGGTGTTGACCAAGGTCTATTTTCGTCGGAAAAGGGGAAAAACAAGGAGCGCAGGTGAATTGGGCGACCACGTAGAGCCAACAACTTCATGGAGGTGAAATTGACGATGGACTACCAAGCCACCTTTCGATTTGCAGCACGTGTTACAGCCTCCATATGTAATCCACATTGGTGTCTTTTGCATATGGTTGGGACTGGTGCAGAGGAGCCAGCTGGACTGTGTTGCTTATTGCTGGAAGTAACCAGTACGTTGAAATCAACAGGTTCGTTCTCGTCTTGTTTACAAAACTGTGTGCTCAGTCAGACTGACTTCCGGGCAACCGAATCGGTAGAGCGTGGTGGTTCAACATGCTGACTCTAGCAGTATTGTTGCAACAGAAAAAGAACGGTTTGTTCCCACTTGTAGAGCGTAATCTACCTTCTTGGGAACGTCAGATTCATTTGTACATGAGTGAACATACAATATTCATCATCGAATAAAGTTGCTTCTATTCTGTGGGCCACTCTTGGGATTGCTTTTATATTATGTTAAATACCTTGCAGCTTATAACTGTTCATTGTTCTCACCGACTATTCCGAACGGTTGAAGATTTAAAAAATGTTTTGGCGAAATATCTTCATTGGAAGACTTTGCTTAATATCTAGCAGTGTTTAAAAAAGCTTTTCGTACAGATCGTCCCATTAGATTTGAAAAGGTTCAGAAACTGAACTCAAGTTCCCCGTGCAAACTCTCAACGCGCCCTCGGCATGAGCTGTTCGAAGGTGAATTGGTCTTCTGTTCAGCGTATTCAAATCAGCTACTATAAATAATTTGTCACGGTAGTTTTCTAATTAAAGCTACTTTCGTGGTAAATGATGGGCTGATGTGCTATCTGTCTCAGCGTAATTATCATAGGAATTGGTTGCGAGTACTTTGGCTTGACAGAGTGTTAAGTACACTAGTTTGCTTCTCACGGCGACATCCACTGGAGGGTCGTCATCCAGGGCTGTGCATACAGAGTCGATATCCTGACATGGTTCCGATACACTTTCGAAAGTGTTCTGGAGAAACCCGAACCACATATCGCTTTTAGTTTTCAAAACTTGCAAAGTAAGCTCAGTTATATGCTGCGTATTTTTTCCTCATTGGCTGATTGCTCCACAATTTGAAATCTGAAACTCTGTTATTCACTGGTGTTGTCCCTTGAGCAATTTTATCACACACGATGATTACTTACCTGGGATCGGTCACGATAATCGTGGGTTTGGTAGACAACCTTGAGGACGGGTGCTAAATAAGAAGAACACTAGAAACTTAAAAAGAAACATTGCAAGCTTATTTGTATTATTTCGCAGTGAGTTCCGAGCTCCAATAAAATATATTTGACATCCAATTGAAGTGTTCCATCTGTCTGGTTCTATGGTGGTTGGACAGCACAACAAGAGAAGACTGTTGGAGTTCCAGAGGGATCTAGTAAACAATCGGTGGATTTATTGCTGGGCAAAGTTTCGTTTTTGAAACAGAAGATTCGTCAGGCAAAGCGAATAAACTACCACGTCGACTGAGTTATAAGGAACTCACAGAATAAAGTTGAGATTTCCCACGAGTGTAACGGTGGATACTATAGATGAGACATACTGGTAGTGTCTTCTCCTGAATCCGTTCACGTCTCTTGAAAAGTGAGATCTATTACAAAATCTCTGGAGTCGCTTTGTAGCATTAACTTGCATTTGAGTAACAGTCAATGAATATCCAGGAAAGTTCAGGAAGACGCGTTCAAGGAGAAGATGGATATTCAGTTTTGTTAACAAGATGCATATGAGTTTCGCTCCCATGTCCAATAGTCTGTAACTGTTCAGTTCGTGTTTCTCTAATAAACGACTCCGCAGCGAAGGGCCTCTTCCTTTCACGAGTTGCGGAAAGCCGAAAGTTAACCTGAAGTTCTTATATATATTGATTACTGTGGATGACTTGCGCATACGATAGAGTGCCTAGGATGGATTGTCTTCAAGTTGAACCCGGATTTTTCTGCCTTGAAATGAAACCTTTATAGAATATTCTTCTCTGGGTTTTTGGGTGCCAGGACAATTGTACTAAGGTTGTGTGAGGTTAAGTAGATCCTACCATGCTTGGATTTTGTACTTTTGTACCCATGCCATTTCACTGATAACCGCACACCTCCTCGTGTGATCTCGGCTTATTTAAACCCCTCCCTACACGCTTGCATTACTACGCACTCTATCTACTCACCATAGGATGTTTGGCGATTTCCACCTCTTTGGCTTCCAGTCTCTGCCGTGTGGATCTTGATCCTCGTCTCAAAATTTCCACATTATCTGTGTCTATTCTGTGCCTTGTTCCCAGTGCATGCCTAGACATTGCCGAGTTCTTGACTATCGCCTAATATTCATCTCCTTATCTGGGTGGTCTTTTATCGTATCGTTTATGCACCCCAATTCTTGTGTGCAACTCACTGCCTGTTTGACCTATATACATCTTCGTGCAGTTGCTACATTTTATTTTGTATACAAAGTCCCTAGTGTCATCAAACGGAAGATGATCCTTCAACTGCATCAATACTGTGCATAAGTTTTCCCTTCTGGAAGACTACTATAGTGTTCGTCGTTTTCAACACACTTCTAATGACTTTAAATGTCCATTTTTTGTATAGGATGATTGCTGTTTTGACCCTTGTTCGGTATTGGTGTTGTGACCTTCTTAGTTACCACTTAATTAGATCCACTCGTTTTCACATCACTTTTTGCCTCAATTCGTACTGCTATTCGGTCGAACTCCTAAGTGTGCAGTGCACTCGCCCTGTTCAAAATTGCGGAAAATCTTCTGTCCCAAACTACCTTTCAGTGTGCAAGGGGGCAGTTTAGGACCGCACCCGTGTCTGCTTGTTTCCGCTGAACATTCGTTTTTATTTTTCCACCGCTCCCGTATGTCGTGTAGTCAAGCCAGCGTGGTGTATAACCGATGTGGAATTCACTTCCATGCTAATTTTGATGTGAAGGTTTAGTGATCAAAAATTAAAAGAAGTTGCCAGTGTCATCGCACTTTAGCACAATGAACGTGCGAGTCACACAAAACCAGTAAACCGTAGATGGACCCTTGAATCCGGCACAAAATTTCTGTTCGATGTCTTGCATGTACACATTGGACAAACATGGGGACGTTGGAGATCCCATCTGTAAACCTTATTCTTGAGTATATGACTGGGAAGAATTGGCTGACGTTTAAGCATATTTTGATGATTTCAGCTATCTCGTCTACGAAGAGTCACGTTCGTTCTTGAAGCGTTGTGTCTGCCAGTGGCAGCCATCTTGCTGCTTCCACGTCGCCTAATTTGGAGACATTAGTGTTTATCGAGTTAGTATAAACGTCATCTAGTCCTGGCTGAAACCCAGCTACATTTTTTCAGCGAAATCTTAGAAATTTTGAAACGTGAAGATGACTTGCCGGCAACTGTTTTCTCACTGGCGAACCATTTGAAACTAAACTAGAATTCGCCATTTTAGTCGATGCCTCACCGCTCATTCTGGCCTTCAACTGTAATTACCACTTTATTACTACTAAAGTAGTCTGAGATTGAATAACTGTTCAAGCGTCATCACCTTTTGACTAAGCGGACTGCCGAGCACTTCTTCCGAATAATTTACGCGGTACTACGTGCCGAGCTTCCAGAAAGTGAATCACATGAGCCTGAGGACGCAGTTATGCTAACGAGCTGGTCCACTGAGGTACTGATTGTGTTACACATGCAACGATGCGCACGTGTTCTATGTGAATCGATCGGTTCTGAGGACAACGGAAAACCAAGGAAAGTCAGTGTTGATGACAGAATGTACTTATGCGTGTATCTGCGTACAACTGGGATGATCTCATAATGTAACAATATCATCTAACTCCTCTGGTAAAGCGAATTCGGACAACTGTCTCATGTGCTTTGATTGTGCAGTTTGCATTCAACATTAATTTGTTAAGTTAGATGGTTCTGCTGAGTTCATCGCTATAGAGGAAACCCATGTGCCATGTGCGATACGCTTTCCCTCAGGAAACAATCAGAGCTTCATAGAAATCGATGTTCGATTATTACCATATGAATAGCATCTGACAATTAGCCTGATTGATTTTCGCTCGTATTGTATGCCAGTTGATTCATTAAGAATCTGCATGTACGAGATCACGTTTTTTCATATAGTACGCGTTCCGCCTAATCGATTCTTGAACTTACTAGCTCAGCCAGCTTTTGGGTTGGCACGCTTTTGTTTCTGAAACAAATGAGGGGAACTTTTGGGTGGAGTATTTACATCAGTCGGTGCTCAGTACATCGGAATATGTTGGGGATTATATATATATATAT
>NW_008752048.1:357490-385972 GCF_000715545.1 Opisthorchis viverrini | reverse complement strand
ATATATAAACTCATCCATTAAGTAATTTGACACCAGCAGGCACTGTACATGCATCGGCTGTTTACCCATGAAAACCGAACAAATCCGTCTGGAGCAGCTTTTGGTGGGCTTGATTCTATGTGATTTCATACGAGGTGTTGTGTTTTAACTCAGCATAAAAAATTGAGGTGTGATACCAGTCGCCCGTTAGCTGATGCGGTGTTGCTGAGTATTGTAATGCAATAGGATTTACAGACTCAACAGCAGTAGCCGAAACCAATTTTGTTATCATCACTAAGCTCAGTACCCTACCAATCACGTTTAAAAAGTTAATCCGTTTAGGATGCCAGGCAGCCAGCCTTATACACATCCATGTAAAAGGTTGACTGACATTCAGAACACCTTTTCTGGTTAACAGTGGTCGGTGTTTTGGTCTCTTATACGTTGTAGTTAAACCGCAAGCGTTTTACTAAATGTTGTTACGTAAAAGTCACTCAAGCCGGTGTAAACCCGAGGGAATGAAACCAAAGCACGGAGGCCTGTTGGGAATAATCGGCCGCCCCAGTAAGCAATGGTATAGTCCTTTCGCACCAAAGAGATGACATCATTTTATCAGCTCTTCTAAGATCCCTCACAATAGGATTTTAACAGGTTTTCTTGGCGGTGTCCTATACCACTGTTTGGGTGAAGACGGCGTAATGTCCAAAGTTACACAGTTAAAGCATACTCTAAATATAACAGTATAACAATACCAGACCAATATCCATAACAATCCCATCTCAGGAAGTTGTGTCATTACAGACTGCTTCTAGAGTGTGTCCAACTAATGCAGTCACTGAACTTGATCATTATGAAGAGCCAAAAGCGGGTTTTCGTCTTTGGAAGATCCAACGAAAATGCTCATGGTAGCATGGTTGGAACAAGTCTAAAGTGTAATTCTGTAACAGTACACATCCCACGATCATGTACTGGTATACATGCTACTCAGTTAAGATGAGTGGACCAGTTGAACATATATCGTCCACGTCACCCTACGGACGTGCTACCAAACACAACGTCCTTGTCAACGCTCAGTTTGCCCAATGATCAGGGGATCTCATCTATGGGGGAAACAGACAACACATTCCCGTTAGAAACACTTCAAAAAGATCCCAAATAGGTAAGTAACCTCACAGAGTCTTGTGGTTTGTTTGAAACCTCTAGTGTGATATGGTGTCACGGCTGACTGCTGCCCGAAACGGAAATCTAAGTCAACAGTGGATAGACCACAGGGCAACTTTGTGTAGGGGTGAACTGCCAACGGTTTTTGTGGAGCTGAATGCAGTGCCATGTGCCGGCCCTTGATACTGAAAAAGGTTCGAGAAAATACGATGAGGAAACAAGAGGCATAAACGTTAGACGGACCAGGCATTATGGAAAAACTGTGCGCATCAGAGCTAATTACTTAACACTTCTCAAGATACTGGCTTTATTAGTCAATTTTCTCATGTTGCAGAGTGATACTGCAATTCCAACAGTTGAGTTGCCATAACAATGTTCCCCGGAGGACGCGAAAGATGCCCATTTAGGGTTGACCTGGATAGTCAGGCAGCAAGCCAGCAGTGGGGTTACTTCTGCTATTTTATGTCGTAGTGTCGCAGTAATCGGACAGGCAGTGATTAGAAACCAGGACAAGCCTATGTTTCGTAGATGTGGGATAAAAATGAACAGCAATTTCTAAGCTATTCACCTTGTTGGTTTTAAGCAGGCACGTTGCGGACCTGATACTCTACTTCTACTTAGGCATGTGTGTCTCAAGTTGCGAAGCTCTAGATGGCTGTGATTGTACGCAATATTACAGAGCAGTCTCGAATGGTACAGTGATGTTCGAGCAGAAGTACGTTGTGCCTCAAAGTTCTTCCGGCTTGTGCAGACAGCATTTTGCCTCAGTGTTTGGTCATGTAGCAGCCATTCTAAAGATCTGGAACCAAGAATACGGCTTTACAAAGATTCCTGAAGATTGTTGCAAGTGCGTTGGCCCAGGTTCGACCTCAATTTTTCAAATTACCGTAAGTAAATTACCTCAGAATGCGAGCGTTAGCCAACTCCTTTACGTAGTCTGGATTTCGCTATTGCTTTGCCTGATAGCCTCAATTTTTTGGGTTCAACCTACGACTCTATTAGTTGCGGCCTGTAACCATCAACCACTACTGTGGGACTAGTTGTACGTTACGAGTCTGCATGGTATAGGCAGCCAACGAAAGGCAGTTTTATGACTTAATTCTTTCAGGTGGTAGTTAAATGTAAAAATAAGGTGGGGCTATGAGAAGTAATTGAGTTTCTTCTAGTCCTCCGGGCACCAGTTCAACTGGTTCACAGCTGATCAACGGATGATGGAAAGGTGCATTACACGGACGCGTACTGTGAGCATAACAGTGCTACACACTCAACTAGCCTGACAAGAATTGTTGACGTTAGCTATTCCGGACAATACATATTTCGGGTAAATATAACTTATCACTCCTGTCAGTGACTAAATGAGCAATTTATTGATTAAAACGGTTAATTCTGTACACGCAAAGGTAGTCAGTAAAAATTCCACTGAGTAAGAATTAATTTCTGTCTACAAGTATACGTGGGTGAGGTAAACACGTAGCTTTACCGCTCCACGCTACTCGGCCCACGCAAACGATCAATGAACCTTGTATAAATTCCCAGGCTTGGCCAACCGTGTTTTTGTCATTTCCTTGATTGTCACAAACAATGATCGATTTGCTCTTATTTCCAAGTACAACTTGCCGCACACGGTTGAAATAGTGGACATCAAAGTGTATCTTTGAAACTTTTATTGTTCACCACATGTGAAAACTTTCTTCTCGATTTTAGGGACACAGTTAAACGGTAAGTTGGTTGAACATTAGTGTATGTATGAGAATATTTGTAACAGAAAGACAAGTTTTCGAAAGGGATGATTGTCTCGTACTCTCCTATTGATGTGTAAAGGCAAGCACAGCAAATTTATTTACACATCTAGAGGATTTTAAGTCTGTTCGCCGAGTTTGACAGTTGGATTGCAAACGGCCCATCTTCAACCGAAGTGACCACGTCATTGAGAGTTGTGTTTCCTCTAAACACAGGACGAAACATTTTCAACCCAACTGTCAACCTCGTTGAGCAGACCACCAACCAAGTAGCGCACCAAGGCTACCTATATTCCGCAATATAACCAAGTAGCTCTGCTTATTTTAAAATTCGTTTCTAGTCGTCTGACTTGTGGCCCCTTACCATTCATATGTGCCTACATTCTTCAGGTCTTATACTGCGTGCCCTACTTTCTCCCCTCTTTCGACATAGGCTATTCAAAGTTGCAATGAGTATTCTAAGGCATAAGTGTCTGGGGAATACAAATGATGACAAATGTTCAAACATGTAGAAGTAGCATTTAAAGATGCAACGTGGGGAAGAACTTGGTTTGGTATCGAACCCATCGCATTGTCTTAAAACAATGGAATATACAATATGGGCATACTTTATGGCAAATACGCAAGAAAGTCTGTGGCATTTTAAAAAACGAATCCATGATTAGTATTCAGCTCATTGGTACATTGTATTCACATACATGATTGTCTGTGTGTACCATTCTTGACTTTATTTCCCAGCCGTTTTATAAAGTTTTGAAGTTCTTACTTTATATGGGTCAGTAAAAGTTAAAACTAAATTGGCTTTGATAGTCACGCTTTTGTGTGGTGTTTAATGTGTGCAGGTAGGTCATTTTTTTCGAAAAGCATATGCTTTTTGGACCCACAAACAACGATGGAATAGATAACAATCTACTGGTGCTGTGCATGGATTCATCGTTTACTTGCTACTTTAGACTGTCTGATAACCCTCCATCCTTGTGAAGATTCTTCTTCAATTAATCACAGAATCACCAATCCCCAAAACCCTCATCTGGAGATAACACATAAGATTGGTTCAAAACGTCTTGAGAGGACTTTTTCTCAAAGCCATATAACATTTTTTTTAAAATTTTTGCTTCCTGAGGGCGTGATTTTTATCACCTAACACACTAGTGCAGGTTGCTTTAGTTCAACGAAGAATATGCTTCTTTTTGTGAATTTCGAACGAGTACTGGTAGTCAGCGAAATAGCTTGATGCTCGTGACAAAATTTGATGTATCTTTGGGTTCAACCCTTCTGCACGCTTTTCCACTCGTGATTCCCCTTATCCGCCCACCTCTTTGTAGGTAGTATCAGGGTTGATTAACAAGAAATAGACTAGCTAACATTTTAATCTGATCAAAAACGCTTTCCACTCAATTCCGTGTTTCCGTGATCCCAAACACAGATAAACCGCAAGATGTTGACTTAGGTATTAAAAACGAACATTCTGGTATTTCAAGAATCTGTTCCTGTAACTATGTTAAAAACACTCGCTGCAGAACACTGCATCCACAAAAAAATCCTCAAAGTATCCTGACCGTAATAGTGTTTCACTTTCATGCTTTCATTCTTGTAATGAACGTGTATCCAATAATTTTTGGTAGTTTTGTTTCTGATGAAAGAAGAATCGGTATTCAGAAAAAAAAACGGATAGCCTTAGTATCACAGCGCGCACGCGCAACAGGTCAGGGTGACCGTGTGACTCTGTTTACTGTTTATGACCCAGAATCAATTGGTTTCGTTTGCGTGGCAGGAAGAGCAATCAGTCTTTTGCATAAACACGCATCGAACAACTGTGGTGGAATACAAATACGCTTGGTCATTCCAAGCAGTTAAGTCTGTTTTTCAAACATGTGGATGAGGATTGGACTGTACTTTGTATGAGAGAGTGTAGAACGTGACCAGCTGCTAAAGTTGACGGATTAGCTCTGCAAGTTTGATGAAAGCAAATTAACTCTAACTGACTGAGCGTTTTGGCCGGATACATTGTCCAAAGGCAAACGTAAAACAATACTAGTAACACGAAGGCCTATTAGACTTGAGGCAATCCACTACCAAGCAGGCCAGAAGGTCTTTCGGTGCCCTATTTTCATAACTCGTTATGACCATTTGAGCATTCGAGGAGAAAGATGCAAGCGCGTTTTGTGGTGTTATTGCGATTTAGGTTACCTTTTCTCACAATGATATTTAGATGATATGGAGTATCCTCTCCAAGGGCAAAGTCGACAACGAAAGAATCAAGACTAAAAACAACCAACTTTCAGGCGAAGCATTTGTAACAGACTGTTTACTCAAGACGGAAACAGACAATGTTGATAAAGTTACAGTGTTATGCCGTGATTCGCTCATTCTGGATAGTGCCAGTTCGATTTTACGGAGAAAGAACACTTTATTCAAGTAAATCATGCAAGCCCCTGCGAGGGCAGGATTATCAAATGATATTGTGAATATTCTCAGGGCACTTAAATATCTCATTGATGCATGCCAAACCAAAGCTCCCTAGCCCAACTCGACTCTCTGGAACATATTGAGCATCTTTTTCGGCCATTTCGGTTTATATAGAACTGTTAGTTATCCATGATAACTTAGGAGGCATCTGTCGTGCGAAGCATCTACTGACGCTCTACAGGTGGACTGGATTCACAAAAGTTTTTACTTTCCCATATTTAGATTACATTTTTTAAACCATATGGGAAAGTTGGAAAAAACCTGTATTTTTCGTGTGGGCGTTTACTTTACTATAATTTATCAAGAACAACGGAATGAGGTATCTCCAAAAACCGGATAAAATGCATAAATCCTACGGCCAAATTTTCCTGGAAACCATACCTGGGAAAGAAGCAAAATATTCAACATATTTAATTGTATTTCAGAAGAGTTGTACATGCGCGAACAACAGTGAGAAGTTTTGATTGACAGGTTTCTTGACAGACGCAGGGGGTCAAATAATTAGAACACATAAATAGGCCCGTGAGCGACGCCACGTGGCTGCAAAGGATGAATACTTGATATGGTAGTAATTCAACCAAACCAAAACACTGCATCAAGTGGAGCAATCAAGTTTGCCCAAAAGTGGACTGATTTGTATTCTATGTCAGAAAGACCTTGAAGCACAGGTAGAAACCAACGACGTTTCTAGTTGTCAAACTTGTTTAATAATAATATTTTTAACCGTGTAATTCCTGTCCTTTTTCTAAGGGTACTATCCAGGTCCAGTTCTTGGAAGACGACACCAGAATGGGTGAGAGGCTGGTTCAAGTTCCGCTCTTGTTTGAGCTCAACAGCAGTACATAGGCTGTGTATCCAGTTTTAACCTGAAAATTCGAGATGCGAAATGAGCATGTCACCACTACTCAGTCACTGCATGATAGACGGTACTGAAATTGCACACATGAACGGACGAAAGTGTTCATGTTTGGCAGATTCATCTGGTTGCTGGTTTCTACAAAGTCTCAAACGGCGACTTAGTAACTGTTCCGATTGTGTTGATGGATTAACCTGCATGCCAGGACTACTCAGTCAAGTGAGGCCACTGACGCCTGGACGAATTTTCATTGGCTGTAAGTGCGAACCTTGTCTGTCCTAATGAGAACGGAAATTGCGTTCGACGCCGCCACTTTCTGTTATTCGTTTGTTGTTGAAACTCCCAGCGTTTCTTATTGTTCTTATGTTTGCCGTCATATTCAAGACTTGTAGGTTATATCCCAGAAGAAAATTCTTGGAATTTTTACTTACATAATGAAGAAAGTGGAAGGTAAATCGTGTTTTATCGTCATTTTTATCTTCGAACTTTTGTTTGGTGAAGCATAGTCCACATGTAAACTGCAGTTCTTTTGTTCCTATTTGGAGTGAAACGACGTTGATGGAGCTGGAGTCACAAGCTAATGGTTCCAACCCGGCTGAAACAATATGTTGGAATATTGACTGCTCGGCTGAATTTACTGGTAGTAGAGATGGTATCTTTTCTGCGGAACGGTTCGGTTATGAATGATCAACACTAATTGCCACAGTCTATCGTATCCATCGACACGTTTAATACTATTGTTGGAATATACTTAAAACCAAAAGTGGGATATGGCCATGCCTTTTGCAGCTGCATTAGGAATCAAATGGTTATGGTTCGCTATGAGGCCTTCCTTCGCCAGGCCTCCATCCAACCACCGTATCGCAACTTGGGTATATTCAAACAGTAAACATGAGTACGTTGGGATTATGTCATTGTTCGACACACGGGACTAGGAAAATTTCTGATGAAAGCGGTGGCGCTCTGTGATAAATGCATCATTACTGACGCATTAACACGATCTAAAGTGGGACTGACTCCGAAGTGGACCCCTTGGCTTGAAATTGAGTCATTTTGATTGAGGTTCAGGCAGCTGTCGCGCCAGTCAGAACTAAATACTTTCTGAATGCAAGTCGCTCAAAAGTCAGCTTGTCCACTTCAACGGCGCAACATGAATTACGAAAAACCGGGCTTGGACCAGGGAAAATGTAAGAATGGCTGAGACCAAAAGATAGTGAAATTTTTTTGTGCTGCATCTGCGGCGACCGACTGCATTTTGAAAATCCGAATTGCATTTTTTCGCAACAGTTCGTTTTGGTTCAAACGTAGCTGATTCTTAGGTGTTTTTCTTTTAATGAACTCCCGGAGCTACAGTATCAGACAACCAATATTCAAATTATGATTAGTGATATATAATGTTTTGGAAAATCCCACTCTCTGTCCATGAAGTTGACAGTCTATACTAAACTACGTGGCTTGCAAGGTAAGTGCTGCAGTGCTGCTTTTGGTTGCCTATATCAACGCTTTTAGAGCAGTCGCAATCGGCACAGATACCGAGGTGCCAGTATACCGGAAGTCGTACTGCTGTATGGTATGGTAGCGAAACACGGCCACCAAACCGATGGTACAACCGGAAGCTCGGCAGATTCCGCTCACTAAGTTTGTACAAAATGTTTCGACTTTGCTGTTTACCTTGAGTGCCGAACATTGCAGTTTTTAAACAAGCAAGCGTCAAATGAAACGAATAGGCCCTGGTGAACTATCTCCCTCATCAGCATCAGGGGTCTTGAGTTATGATGCATATATATGCTAGAGTGCAAGAGCGCTATCTGGAATGGTCATTCACTGCTGGGGACAACTACGGCCGCGGTCACGTATACCAAAGCAAAAAACCAGACATCATGATCACTTACGCCAAGTCACTCACACAAATCATTTGCTTTAGCCCTCTAAGTAGGTTTCAATGAGCATCTCTCAGAAGGCACTGTTATGAGAATTAATCTGCATGAGTCTAGTATCCCTCGACACCTGAAAATTGAGGGATGTGATAGAGACCTAGATGTTGATTGAATGATGTTGTGCTCACTCTTTGCCATCTTTCTTAGGCTGGATGATAGCCCTCAACAGATTTCATGACATTTATCCACCAATCTTTCTCTTTTAGGATGACGTCGGTACCAGCAGCTTCCATGTAGCAAAAACACTCAGCTCTACAAAAACGTAGGATGTGTGCACATTGAACAATCTGCCCAAAACTGTTACCGACAGATCAGTGTCCTAATTTGGTTGCCTCAAATCCCACGGTGCTTTTCAGAAACCTTGGGCTCAAGAATTCCAGCGATTTTTGTGGCAGGACACGAGTGTGTCCGACATAGCTCCCATTTCATTTCGAGTTCCATTCTCCCTATAGAGTGAAAGTGTGACTGCATCTTTGAACTGTTGTCCAGCGTCTTCCAGGCAGATTGCATATAGCAAATCCAGAAGCTCTTACCGTAGCGCTGGTTTTCACAGCATGAATAGTTCCGCAAACAAGTGACAGTACTGATGCTCTCCCTTTAAGCACTCTATCTGTGACTGTCAACGGTTCTGCGGTTGTAGGTAAGTATTGAGTATGTGCTGAGACCAATGGCTTATATGACACAAATCAGTATGTGAGTGTGACGCTTTGGAGGCGCCGACACAAATGATGGTGGAAAGCTTACTCGTGGTGGATGGATTGTGAGAACCATCGTTCTCAAATTATTGAAGTTCAGTTTAACCGTTACGCTCCGCTTCATTTGAACTTCCTGGGGACCTCACGCAATGCTCATTTATGTGTTGCTTCATCCCAGTGAAACCTGTTACCAAAACTAGCCGGGTCCCAGATGATTCCTGCAGCATTTTAACATTTTTTCAGTGGAAGCGTTTGTTTAGCTCCCCTGTCTGCTCCATCCTCAACCAAAAGTGTCCTAAATTCCCAGGTTCCAGATCACAGAATATGTGTATTTCGTTTCTCTAAAATCCACGCCACGTGAGGAGTCGTGGAGCTTTTGACTATCAAGGCTGTTTAGGTTGGTTCGGTTCACGGTTTTTTACGGTCAAGTGCTGGGTGGTAAGAGCATTTGGTGCTCAGGAGTGAGTTTTATAACTGTAGGTTTCCTGAAAAACCAACATCGTCGTTTCTATAGTTAAGTAATTGTTGGTGCCGTTCTCACGCTTCCGTCTTAGCCAACACTACAGTTTTATCGCCAGACTGTCTCGCAATACGATTTCTTGTAGAACAGATACTCGCTGCTGTTCGTCGGGAAGCTGCTGTTGAAAAATTTTGCCATGTGTGAAAATTAAAGAACTGAGTTCCAGTTACCACGGCACCACATAGGACAACTGCAACACCAACGCTCGTCCAGAGGGTGCATATATCTCGGTGATACCAAACGAATGCCCGCAAACTGCTAGCCGCATTAAATTCGTTTTCTGCATAAGACATTAAGTATTGTGCTTGCTCGCTTCAGAGCCTGGCGTGTTAGTCTTCTGAAACCGATTTAAACCAACCGATTTCCAAAAGTGATGCCCACCCTTATTTATAACTTCGCCTAGCTGTTTTATGTTGTCTACCCACATGACGCACTCATTGGATTGCCTATCTTGAAACGTAAGTTACGATTCGCATAGTTCACCGTTGCGCAAGAATATGCTGGTACCAGTGCACCACTCACAGCAATAGAATATTTTGGGCAGAGGTATTGAGGTATCTGTTCTGTTTCTTGGATACTGCGCAGCATCTCAGGAAAACTTTAATTTCCAAAAATGTATTCGTTATCTTTCTTGGTGAAATCTTATAACAGAAGGCGAAATCTTCGTCATCCCGCCGAATGATTCACCTTCCAGAAGAACGGAGTACTGTAATGGATCAGAAATACACAACTGACTCGGTTGGTTTGGTTGGCTCTGCGTGTGCAGTCCATAAAAGTGAGTCAAGTGAACGTTCCATCAGAGGGAAAAAGTGATACTGGCTCATATTTTCCGCAGAGAGATCACAAGCAAGTACGTTGTGTTTTCATAGAAGGAAGTTAGTTTGCTGAAATGTGCGGTGGTTGCAAAAACTTGATCTTGATTAAATGAGTCCATGGTTTGGGACATTAACTTGCTGTAATCCGTCTCGGTAAAAGTGATAAGTTGCAGTTTCATTTTCTCGCTTTGTCGTAGACGTCAAAAGCACGACGAAAATTAGCGTACATGTGATCGTCGGGGACATGAGTATTAAGTGAATAAGTAATACATCACATACAGTCTTGTATCAACACACCTCAGGCTACTGATGGCTCCGAAAATCATATGGTCGTTTGCTTCGTATGTGACTGCTGTCAGCTTGCAAGTAGTGCTTATTGTGAGAAATGCTCAGTTATGCACATCAACCCATAGATATATTATGCTTAGAAGAAACGGACGAATTCTGATGGTTAGATTAAAAAGTAATGTTTTTTAGATTGAGTTGAGTCCTGACGATTCTGTAGGTTAAGTTAGATTTAAGACTGGCTCAAGCTCTCGAGAAATGCTTGTGTGGGAACCTCTGGAGGTAGATTTTCTCGCTGGACTGCACTTCAGATCGACCCGGTAAAACGTCACTCTTCAACACACTTGAGTCAAGGTTGAAAAATCACACAATCAAATCGTAAGTTTGATGATCTTGACAATACTGGGTCTTTTACCGTGAAGCCAATCGTCACCTCTATTGAATTTTCATCTTTCATAGATCGAATTAGCTGCTATTTGCTACCAGAACATTGTCGACCAGTGGAAGCCAAGAGGACACTTGTGTTTGTGAAGCCATACTATAGACCTGGCATCCTGAAAAAGTGACCATATATCCAAATTGGTCATTCTTTTTTTCACTGTAGGAGCTACAAGACTGGTGCATACCCACAACGGATAGAAAAAACACCTCATGAGGCAGCCTTAAATCTTTGTTCCCCATGGAAATATAACGGAAGCACGGTGTACATAGCTGCAATCACGGAGAAATAAACGCCAAAAATAACCTGGTTTCCGAATATCTATAGAGACCCAACCTCAAGATATTTCAGTGAGCTTTCCCTACGCTTCACAGTGTCGAAGGGGCTTTCACGAACTTGCTATAGTTGGAAGTATTTCAGTTCCCAAACAATATCTTATGCCTGCGTCACCTGCTCATTTACGAAGATTTTGTTCCGTGTAACGGGGATTTCATTTTCAGTTCGAATCAATTTGACCTTCTCAACAGTGACCCCGTTTTGTGCATAAGATGCCCGCCTTAGCCTCGCCGTACGTAGTTCAACTCTGACTTTTTTCTTCGTAATTTGAAATGGCAAATATGTGTTATTTCCTTAATGTGTTCCTTAACATACGTTACAGTGATGATATTTCAAATCCTGTTTTTGACCAGCACTTCGGATTACTTATTGATCTCCTCTAGTGCAAATGCGAAACCGGTGGTGTTTCAGGTTCCTTCAGAATTGTGGTTGGATGAGAATGCTTTTTAGTGAAACGGGAAACGTTAACACGGTGAAGCAACCAGCACAAGAAGAGGATTTTTTTGTCGAAGTAACACATTGCGAAATATTGCCCTAGTGAACTTATCAGTCCATATAGTGGGACTAAGCAGACTGTCAAAACGAAGTTGTCAGCAATTCAAAAGTGACTAAACAACAAAACCAGCAAATAGCTATATATATATAAGTATATATTTTTGTATAACTGCATAGTTTAACTACAAGATGTAACAACAAATATTTGCCAACTAGTAGGGAAGCCTCCAAATCAAACCTATTCGGCTGCAAAGTTGGGGTTTTTCCCTACCAAAATGGGGATTATCAGCCCCAGGTTTGCATAAAATGAGCAAAACTGAGTGTTACTTTAGCAATTTTGTTTTGATACTAAAGGGCAAAATCAAAAAGAGTTTCAGAATAACGCTCACTATCAAGTAGACTAAAACAAGCACAAGTGCAAACAATCTACCGAGGTTGACAAGCATAAGATGGTCAGTTTCAGATACGATCCAGCAACTCTGAGTTCCATACACGAAGACAAAATGTATCATCAGGTTAGCTTGGTAAACTTTGAAGATCTTAGTAATAAGGAGGCGCAGAATGAGCTGGAAAGCATATGGAAGCATGATACTAAAGAAAATTCAGTTAGTTAAAATGTTGAACTTGTCCAGTCCGTTCAAACATGAAATCACCAATTTAACCGGAAGATTTTTGGACACAAAAGTGAACAAGCTGGCAGTTTTAGCTGTGTAGCCAAAGGGTGAATAAGGGACGAGGTACGGATTAGGATGGCCAGAATCCAGGGTCGTTGGTACGTTGACAAATAGAGACAAAATTCATTCAATCAGTCAAATAGGCCAAACATCCTAACAGCGATTAGATTCGAAATTCAAATTTCGGCTGCCGGATCTTCTGCAAACACTTGTGCAAAACCATGTGACGCCTTCACACTGAGGTACCCCTGATTTACAATGCACCGCTGCGTCACAGCCCCGACGATCCTACCTAGATTGGTGGGAAAGCTTTCAACCTTCCCTACTTTCTGGACCAACCACCCTCTTCATCCACCAATACGTAACATCCAGTTGCTTTAATTTGCAGAACAGTGGTACACCCTTGTGTTTTAAACTTTGTATGTTGGGCATACACAATATAAAAAGAAAAGGCTTTCAACATTTTTATGCAAGTGTAGACACGTTTTGGTTAAATAACTTCCTCGAATATAAGTTATTTTTTGTATGATTAAATTGGACAGCGCATCTACCACGGTGGAATATTCCGTTTTCCACAGACCCGTTCGCTGATCATTGGCGTCAGCTCCAACGTCTACCGTTGAGAATACCGCCAAGGTCGTAGGTATCTCTGGATCAACCTTCACACATCGACGCTTACTTCATCCAGAATTCTTCGAATTTCGAATTCTGAAACAGATCACATAACAGACTGCTTTTGTGTGTACGATAGACTCGTTCACTAATGATATTTGACGGCTGTGTAAAAAGAAGACTCAAGAATCAACTGTGGATGGTGTATTGATCTCCCCATCAGTTTTCACTGGCTTCTGGTTGCGCACCTCTGGTGATCCAAAAGCCACTACGGCTGCTTTTGCTAGGATTGGCGTTGTTCTAAACCACTGAGCTAAAGGGTTTCCAATTGAATGGTTACCACTTGATAGTAGTTTCTGAGCGGTTCGCTTGACAGCGCCTATGAAAACATCTCGCAAGCTCGCCGTTAATCATTACGCAAAAATCCGTGGCTCTGAAACTCCCAAGGGTATTATTTGCAACGCATTTGGTGCCTAATACGTTGTTGTTGTTATGGTACCTCTTGTGAAACGGCGGATGCAACTGGATTTAAGTATTGGCTACTGAGCTTCACTCTGAAATTTTCCGAAGCTGGGACACGTTTTCTACGTGGTCGACAGTATGGTCATCGCATTCCTAAAATTTTGGTATGCCTTGACTTCCAGGGTACGTTCACTTATGTCGACCGATTTGTTCTTTTCGATACGCTTGTGAAACAGAGTATGTCCCAGAATTTCGTGAATAATTGGTACTATTTGTAGCATACTTTTGGGCATGTGCGTGTGTCGGGAGAGCTCTTCGGAAGATTTCCCAGGAGTAGTGTTATCCAACATATTTCTTCGGTGATGAAGTGATGAGGCAAACCCTGGAATTAACACTGTTGTAGAATGTAGGTAGCTCGGGTGCGCTGTTTGGTTGTTGGTCTGTTGGCCGAGCTTGGCAGTTGGATTGCAAACGTTTCATCACCAATCGAGCTGACATCGTCAGTGTACTCAACTCGGTCACTCAACCCTGCACTGACGATGTCACCTCAAGCGATACTAAAAACCTGACTGAGATGATTCAGTCCATCGGTATATGCTTCGCACTCACAGAGTGCCAAGTCATGCTGCTGGCCCTACAACTTCCAGCGTGCCTCTGTGAATTCAACGAAACACACTGGAGATTACGCACCATTATGCGTATCCCGGAAGCCGCACTAGCTCTGACGCTGTTGTGACAGACGAAGTGAACACCCAAATCTCGAATTTTGTTTGCCAGTTGGTGCCGCTTGTACCATCCAAACGGCTTATCATCAAGTGCGCGTGCGAGAGTTGGCGCTTAGAGTGGAGGATGTGAGGTATTTTGTTTAGCCACCGACACCTCAGAACTACAGCTGCAATTGACGCAAACGATCGAATTGGGCATGGCGTAACCGGACGACAGGTCTTTTATGAAGGAGACGTAGCTTCACTCAGAATCATGCATCCCGCACTGCAAAGCAGTTTGGTTGGACCATGTGGTACACAAACCACGATAGTGTTACAAAGAGTACTGTTTTCCGCGTATCAAATTTTGACCAATTATGACATGGCAAAAGGGGGTAAAGGGTGTTACGGAAATTTCCGGTACTTTTAGTACTGCTCTCCCTCCATGATGAGGTTCACATGACCACCACTGTGCTTGCCTGGAGACACTGAGCAATATGGTGACTAGCGCCTATCAGTAGCATTCAAGCTCTCAGGTTCTCTCCAGATGTTCTGAACGAATGTTAAAGGTATCTCGGAAGTATGTTGTAGGCTAGCCTTAGGTCCCTCCTTGCACCGTTATTCGTTCTAATATGAGGCATCATTTAAATAAATTGACATTTGTACGTTCTTATCTGGTAGTGGTGTCAGTCATAACGGCGCACACGTCTTCACCATCATACGACAACGGTCAGCTTTTCGTACCCGAGCCTTTCGCAATCATACTTGATATGCATGAAGTTGGTTAACAGGTTCTTATTACCTCTCTTGCCCTTTAACTATCCGATTAATAATAACTTCATTCACAAGTGCATCAGGAAGTTAGAAAAGACAGGCGTAGTGTAGACCCTAACATCTGATAGAATTCGCCTTAACATCCTCAATTTTCTGACATCTCCAATGATTATATTGTCCCTCTGAGACCTCACTTAGAAGACTAACTTGCCAGTTCTGCGTTTTACACACCTTATGCAATGAACGACCACCCAATAATTATGGATATCACTGTCCCATTGCAGCCTATTAGACGCTCATTTTTGGCTAGCAGATAAATCCCTCAGTTCAAGGTGCCTGCCTTAAAATGAACTATCACTGTACTTAGTTACGACCCATTTGTGTGTGCGGATCCATCCAACGACGGAAGCGTTTACATTTAATCCTCAATGAGCCAATCTTCCTTGAGCCAATCTAAAATGTGTCAGAATAGGTATATGCTTTTCGGCATTTGTACAGGAAAACATCGTGGCTAGATAAAACAACAAGTTGTATTCTGAGGCCTATCAGATTCACCTTGAAGTGCCCACAAAGAGGCGTCAGATCCTTTTTAATGGCTGATTAAAAGAAAGTTCAGCGGGACTTATTGGATCCAGCATACGGCTTTTCGATTGCAGACACAAGCACTTAAAAACCTCATTCCGTTTACCTCGCTATGGTTTACTCAGTTGATCCGCAGCAGTTTCAGTAAATGCATAACTCTAGCGAAAACCTGACGGCATCAACTACCTTCATATAGGCCAGTCGTCCATGCAGATTAGAACGCCTCCTTCAAGTTGTTAGAGTTCATGTTTTGTACCTGAGAAAGTTACCTCAAACGGATTGGTTATATGTAGTGAATGGAAGATGCCAATGAAGACCAGTTTTGGTAGTTCACAGGCGTTTTCAGAAGGATGCACACTCTTGGCATTATAGTCATCGTCATCCACATCAAGACAACCTTGCACTTATGCACCAGCACTCTTGTCGTCTTGTAGACACGATGTTGGAAACCAGGACCTTCTTTCGGTCTTTACTTCATGCGACTCATTAACTAAACAGAGAAAGTAAACAACACCTGATGTATCCCCGTGGGAGTTTGCGGCATACCAGACGGGCGTGAACTATTTTAACCAACAATGCGCATTAGCCTATGTGCACCTTGAATCAGGATGAAGGGCTCAACGTGATATCAGCGCAAAGCATACAGCCTACAGGTTTAGAACGTCAAAAACGAGGTTGTCTTTTTATTTTTAGCAAAAACAGTGAATGCGTTTTCTGGCATCAGATGTTCGAGTTTTCCACGTAATATGTGGGTTTTACTAAGTGCTAACATACAAGAAATGTTGTTTGGCTGGTCACCTCGTGAATGCGTAGGTCTCATACAGCTCAAGGAAGTACGAAGTACACCAGTTTGTTGAAATCTAGAGAGGAGAAATCGGAAACCCTGTGTCATGATCGACCCATGGGACTTCTCTCGGTGGTCTCACGGTGAGGTGCTGGGTTTTCGGAGCTTACTGGTGAAAGAGCGGCCAGGCATTCAAAAGTACGTATCCTTCATAACGCGGAACAGGAATATGAAAATACTTTATTTGATTAAGCGATTCAAAGTGACATTGCTGTAGGAGAAAGGAAATAGGTTTATTAACTTTTCGTCTTTAACGAATAAATCGCATCCTTCTTGTGATGAAACAAGTATTATTTGTTAGTCTTCCTCACGATTTTCGTTTGAGAACCACGAAAATCGCCAGACAGCCTTGGTTATTCAAACGCCAAAAATGGTACCGAGTTTTTACTCATTTCAGACCTGCTTTTACGTAAATATTTTAGGACATGGTATTACGCCTTTGCTTAAAATACGCAAGGTTAAAATGACTTTCTGATAATCTGGCTGTGAAAGGCTTGTTTCAAGCACTTGCAAATGTACACTTGGTCGCTTGAAATGCGTGCAACCATTTTACGAGCACATTCACTGTGTCCCTTTGTTCGTACTGAGCACGACCTTCTTGGCTGTTTATCATTTAAGGCCAGAGTTACTTGGCTGCGTATACTAATGTGAATGTGTAGCAGAACTTGTATTGACCTCAGCCGATAAACAAGGTATGAACGCCACTTATAATTGAATTTTCTCGCTGCGCCAGCTTCCACTATTCAGCAGTGACTCAGACCAAACTGAGTGCTGAACTTGTTGTCAGATCGATAGGCATGGTATGGATACTGAATTACCAACCATCAGAAATATATGCGTGATCAATAATTGTTAAGGTGAGTTTCACAAGGAACGAATAGCTGGAAATCTGGTTTTATTTCTAGAGCAATGTGGAAACTGTTACGACAAGATGCAATGAATACACCTTGAGAGAAGTCGGTTCGGACGTTTCTGTAATCTGTGAATTTATTGCTTTGTACTTGGCCTGTATGAATTCATTCAAATTTCAGGGATAATGGCCTGCTGGCTCCAAGATTCCATCCGGTCACTGAGGTTGCTTAGTTTTCAGGCCTTCTGCATGTCAGAGTTGTTCACCAATTGATAACCACAAGATAATCTGATTTTACTTATGGAGCGCATCATCGGAGAAACGGTTATTTTTCAAAGTAACCAGGATGTACTTTTGTATTTACAATAGATTCCCTCAAAGGCATTAATCGAATTTTACCAAGCTTTGGATAGTCACAAGTAAAGTACAACATGTTCCAACCATCTCACTCTTTATTGTTAACATAAAAAACGAAACGTGCACAGAGGCTTGGCGTAAACAAGGTTAAGAGCAAAGGCAGACTTGTCGTTCTCTCAAGGGGCTCATCGACGCGTGTGATTGAGCGGGGGAAATCTCGCGTTTCACAAACAACTTCGAATTCGGATTAGCATCTAGAGAAACCGATGGTCGAACCAGAGTCCAGTGTGAAACATGGTTATTCGTCTTGTGAGGTAAAAAAAATGCAAAAATACTTCAAGAGTAGACCTCGTGTTCAGCTTCACATACCCAGACGAATCAGGTCCCTTACAGGTTCAGCAGTGCAAGAACAGTCTCCTGAGCCATGGTGAACAGAAGAGATAAAATGCATTTCTCAGGAGTGGTTTTTCTTGATTCGCTCTCAATTGATTTTACTCAGATGTATGCAGACCAAGTTAGATATGCATGGGTTGATTTTCAGTTTTCTCGAATGGGATCAGTAACAGAATAAGTGACCATAGTTTTGGAGGTTTGAACGCCTCATGATTTTCACTGTTCTGTATTCGAGCACGAGCATTCATGTTAGACAGTCGTTCCTTCATAGTGGGTTGATTGAACTTGTTCTCCGGGAAAATACAAGCCTCTTGTTCTTTTCAGGGATTGGCAAACGTAGCTACCGTCGTCGTTGTACTTGTTAAAATATATCCCCAAAACATACAGCTTTCGCTATTCTGATCGCAGTTCTTTACCTAAATACTGACTGCCGATTTATTCTACTTTGTTTGTAATGCCTTGTAATATACAAACTTCAGTATTTAAGTTTTCCAGTGGAGAAGGATAAAACGAATGGAACCATCTCATGTTACTCTCCTGCACATCTGAAAGACTCGTTTTTATGAATGGGTCGAATAATTTGACTCATCATCATCCAACACTTATCTAAATTCTTCCGCCTACCATATTGGTCCTGCACGCATGCGTTGTTACCGTTGCTTTGGCAATCTTCAAATCCCCGACATCTTGTATTCTGGTTCACTGCTGGCTATTTCCACCCGAAGCTTCCATCTGTCATTTGGGAACTCTCATCACGGGAGAAAAACAGAAATCACTACGCCGAATGTAGCAGGTGGTGGTATTTTTGACAAAGCAACAGTGAACTAAAATGACGCGGACAATAAGGATCAGATGCAGGAGGGCAATAGTATTCTGCATTCGGGTTTGGTCCAATCATCTGTCACTTCCCAACTGCTCTGAATTAGCAAGCAAGCTGCCCATCTCTTCCATTAGTGAATCAAGACATTCCTGTTCTATTGACTTCGCTACCCTATTCAAGCTGTTGATTCTTCCTGGGAGAAGACTACAGTACACCTCACTGTGTTCTGGGAGGCAACTTTCGCTAATCCTTGAAAACTGAACCTTTGTCAATAGAAACCTCAAGCAGTGGGTGGAATACCGATCATCTCTTCCCTTCACCGCATATGCAGGGCTTACTGGAAGATGAAAATTAATACCAAAACCATATACTAACATATATACCAATAAAGTATTATCGAAGGGATCGATCGACCTGCCTTCGATTCCTGAAGGATGACTTTCGTATGGAGTACTTTCATAGTTTTCTCAATTTTTGCAGAAACGGTCTCAAACCCGAATCCCGCTAACTCAGCTTTTCACAAGAAGGGGATGGCTGCAAACTGTGTGCGAAGTACGTTAGGTTAGGAGGGAAGGTGGTGATCTATTTGACAAATCTTTGCTTGATACAGTTAGTGCCCTTGACTGGTTAATATGTCTCATGAAATGTCACTTAGAGTTGTCGTGCACACACCATCTGCGGGGCCGTTATTTCAACATCGACACTTTGGAGCGCCGACAACGTGCACATTCGTTCACTGAGATGAACTTATGAATAACAATTTACCACTGCATGTAAACAAACTTTTAACGGCATCAAAACTGCAAACACAGGTGTGATGTCCGCCGCTAGTGCTGGTTTGTTCGTGCAGGTTGGATACCTGCCTTTTTTTCCGGTTTGGCCTCTTTTTAATGCTTCCAAATGGACTATGTGGGGAAACTGAGGCTTTGGTACGGTGGAAATACTTTATATGCTGTATCTGACAATCACAGCTACCCATCAGAACTTTCAACAGTTTTCTGATCAGCACTCAGTCTGTGATAAGCACACTGCTTATCGGTCCCAACATGGATAATGCAACTTTACAGAAACTCATTGCTTTTCAGCGCAGGTTATCTTCGTTTGTATGATGAGACCTTAATGAAAGTTTAATGATTACCTTTGGATAGATAGCACAGGTGATACGCTGAAAAATTATCAAAACTTAAATTAGCATGGGCCCTTCATTCCAGAATCCATCATCCTAGAAACAGAGGGCGATCAAATGACCTAAAGTTACCACGCCAGCAGCAAGCAAGAATGGAGCAAGGGAGAACTTGAACCTTCTTTAAGAGAAGAATGTTCACGCGACTGATGAGCCACACAACTTTGGATGGGTACCTGCTCAAATTTGAAGGAAATTCATGAAGCGTTTAATGTGGATGATTCTCAACCAAGATGAAACAGTTCTACGGTGCTTGTTGCCGTTGAATAAAGACCAACTTCAATGATCAGATGAAACAAGAATTGGTAATATTCTCTGCTGTTGTGAGCAGCTTTTAGAGTCGGTGATTGTCATGGCTTTTCTATTGAAGATCGCTGTTTCGCCGAGTAGTTTTAAAAACATGTCTGCGTGATAAAAATTCAAATTTACGACACTACTTCCCAACAAAATCATGAAAGAACAAGAGCAATAGTTATTTCTTCGTTTTAAACTGGACCTAGTGATTAATACTTTATCCTGAAGGAATGAACCAACAAGGTGCTCGATGATGTTTGTGAAGTCACCGTGTAAAGCACGGTGTATACCCCTCAGTGAATGATCTGTTTCCAGGCGAGAGGTAAAACAGTAATGATTTTCTTACTTCATTCACCTTGACGTTATTGATTTTCATGTGTGAAAAACCTAATGAGATTAGTAACTAACTATTGTCATGTCAGTCGTGTGTTTTGTTTAACATGAGTCACTTGACAAACAACTGGTACCAATGTTCTCACCGGTATACCTGCTGTAACAAAAACTAGTAAGCTGTAGGGTGATTTTCAGGCATCGTTCTGTCCCCTACGGATGAGTGCTTCCTGTAAGCTTGTACGAAAAACAGGGTGCGTTACTGTACAGGTGCTATTCGTAAGCTAAATGATAGTAAACTGTGGGTGAGATTTAACGATTTTTGTTGTCAATATACATAATGTTTGGTCGGTCCTGTGTACCGATAAACTTGATAGTTGAAGGCGAGTTTATTGGCGGTCTTCATATTGGAGTGCTTGACTTGTTAAATCACTTCACGTCGTCATCAGCGTGACAAACTGGAGCATACCCCGGATGTGAAATGATACGACCCATTTATACAAATACCTATACGTTTTTCTATGCACTTCAGCAGTTTTTAAAGCAGTCCATGGTTTTGCCAACATATGGGAAATGGCTACTCGGCATCCGGACATGAGAGCCTTTTTCCAGCAGCACCTTCGCCTGACAAAAAGGTCGTGAGAAAATCAAATACTGCTTATAATATCCATAAAATTTTTCAAGTATTTCTTGCGTTTCTTCCTTATAAAGCACTGGTAAGTCCGAAAAATGATCCTACACTCAGGTGGAAAAATAGCTAGCGAATTCATCGGTTTCCAGATCAAACGTGTATTCGTATTATGGAGTCGGTGCATTTTTATTCATAAAAATCAGTCTCTTAACGTCCCGCTGCAAGTAGTTTCTGCCACAAAATCGTCACTGCACACATGCTGGGATGATGTTTCTGACAAAATTCACATGTATGTCTGAATGCCAGCGATTCATCTCTTTTTAAATCAGTCAATCCATCGCCCAAATGTTCGTCTGATGACTTTCGGTAATCTGTCCCTCAGATTTCAGTTAGGAATTCCTTGAAATCACGACAAACCTATTTCATACAAAACTTACATATTACGACTGATTAACATAAAGCTTGGAGTTCATGTACGAAGCTGTGTTGTGTAAAACGAAAAGAGACGTAAGCATCTAGCTTCTTAGGAGGATAAGCTTAAGACGGTTTTACCGTAGCTGAGAGTCCAAGGGAGATTTGGGTTAGTGAACCAACTAATACACGGGCGATTGCTTAGTTTAATTTGTTTCCTTGCGTTTCCTTACGTCAGCAACTAAACCCGTACAGATACACTGATGATAGGGTCTAAGTGTATTGTGAGCATATTGATATGCCTCAGCAAATAATAAAATATTTCACGTTTAAATCCCTACATTCTAGTCTGAGTATTTAACACGTTCTCGGGTAATTTTGAAAACAAGTAGAAATGTCTCAGTAACCAATACAATAGATGTCTAGAAGAGACAAGTGGTGAGGAGGTTTTTCGTTTGGACCCAGACGCACAATAATATTCTACTGTTTTGTCGCGCGCTTTCGATGATTGACCTTACAGTATCATATTCACCAATCGAATTGTTACATTGAAAAGTCGAAACAGATTTCAAGTTCTCATTCTTGATGATCTCGGCTTTTTCTTCACAGATCTGTTGCAGTAGCACTCATCCATCAAACAAATCCACTGCATTACCTCCGTAACTAATGACCAATTTTATGTTACTGTGCCGAAGAGTGCTTTCTTTATTCAAACGTTTCGAACAGACGGAGAGCTGGTGATGGATGGTCCTTATCAATCTCTATCACTGAATACCACACTGACACAATTAGGCTGAGTGCTCAGTAGATTCAGCTGCTCTTAGACAAAGACAATTAAGAACGCAACTCCCATTCAAAGCTCAAGATTGCTTGGGGTTTCCTGAGATGATTCCCAATAGGGGTGTTTGAGCTACATGGTGCTTCCTGGTTTTCTGACAAAGATTAGTTTCATTCACAGGAGGAAATTTCAATTGAAAATGTTAAAATTTCCCCACACTACCAATAATGTAACTTGTGTCGTCTGCTCATAGTGGGTTGTATACATTCAGCAATGTAATTCCGGAACATTAGAGAATATGAAACTAGCTGACATCCAGTGCCTATTTCCAATGGCATTGGATTTCTGATTCAAATGCAGTCACATCCGTTGCAAAAACATGAGCCCACCAATAGTTGCAGCTTCCAAGGCCTCTCTGTTGTCACTGGCTAAATTAACTGCTAGACACTCAGCTTACAAACACAGTAATTTTACTTTCAGACAGTGTAACTGAGGGGCAAATTAATCGCTGACAAAGCTGGGTATTATTGAAGACACTCGATTGGGACATGACTGATCCATACGTACCTAAAAGATTATCTCTTTGGCGCAGAAGCAAAAGATCTTTGAATTTCAGCCCAAGTGATCTAGATTTCCGAGTGTTCGACCAAGCTTTGTTTGACGATTGAGAGAACTAGAGGACAAAGGTGACTTATCACTGAAATACTGATGCTGACAATTTAATTTGCCTCTGACATTAACGACCAAGGAAACCGAACCTACAACACAAAATCTGCACAGTTTTTCTACCATACCGACTACACAGAAGATGAGACTAGTTATATGCCTTGCACACAACGGTGAAGTATTTAGTCACCTCACATGCTATGTAGTTTGCGAACCTCCTAATGAATTCAACAACTAAGTAAATCGATCGCACCGTGATTTACGTCGATGTTGTCTCACGTAAATCCACCATCAAAGTGCTGCCACGTAATATCTGGTAAGTGGAAGATTCGTGAACAAAGTTCATGTTTTAGCTCAATAATTATCCTTCTTGAAACAGGCAAAGTGGTGAATGAAGCTACGGTCCATAACTAGTCAGCGGGTAACCAAATTTCAGCTGATGGTGGCAGGTGCAATTTTTTTTGCAGTCATTCTTATGTGTATTTCTGGGAAGTTTCTCCTTCAACTGTTACACTGCTGAATGCCACTGAGATTCGTAACGCCTGTATGCAACACGGAGAGTATTCACTTTTACGTGACCACAAAGCAAACGCGACAGTGTTTGCTTAGTTTACTAAACGTACCATTAAGGATGAGGTTATCTAGGGCATCAGTTTCACCATATTTAATTAAAACTAAAGATACATATTTGCTGGACTGATCTTTCATAAATTGCGTTCGAAAACAAGATATTACTAGCATTCAAGCGGTATCTACGAAAATATAAAAGGCAAGTCTTATCCTGAAGCATGAACTAACATGTCATCAGTCACCATTAGATGCAAACTATGATGGTAAAGTACAAATTTCTCGCAAGCGCAATGTTTTATCAACCTGCTTGTTCAAAACTGGTTCGGGTGTCTGGTTTTAGCCAGCTGGCGCCCGAAAGTTAGTCGCTTAAACCTTCGAAAGCGTGCGCGTGGTGTTCGTAAAGTGCTTGACATTAACGATGGCTAGTCCAATGGGGACGGTAACCACAACCGTTGTTCAATACACAAACTGCATGATAGTTTGCAGAGTGCTAGCAAGTCATAACTATACAGAGTCATGTTCCGTTTGTTGTTCTGCTAGATACACCTCATGTTGTAAGAACCAGTGAGCCTGGTGAGGAATATTACTTTTATCGACAAAAAGCATCCCTCTGTGAGAGAATAGTTGAATAGCAGGTTTACGTGTCCTTACAGTTTCCTTCCTCTCGTTCCTGTTGCACATAACGCCATGTTAACTTCACCTGTTGAAAAAAGAACGTTAGGAGCGTTGGCAATCGATTTCGGACCGTTTTTAACTGTATATGGCCCCCTAATTTCCCGTTACACCAGTAGCATGCAAAACAACCGTTAAATTGCAGCCTACCTGCTGATATATTTGTCTGTAGTCTCAGTTGAGACATTTGTCCAAGTACATTATTTTAAAAGAGTACTCAGAGTTGTGGTATTCGAAAACCCTGCGGCAAAGAAAAAACAGAAGTTGATAAAAGAGGAAACTAAAGCCAGCTTTCCACCTTCACCCCAAGTTGCCTACATATCCACTACATACCCGCTATGGTGCGTTGTTACCAATAACAACATTATCTTTTCGTTATCACTTGTAGCTGTGTTTAAGATAAGTGAGTTGGTACAGCATGACCTTTACCCCTATGTTTGGGTTTATAAGCAAAGCTCTGCGCTGATTTTCAACACGCTGTGAGGATGCACTTCGTGTTACATCCAATGTGCTTCTTCAACGTGTTACTGGAATATTGCTGTCACGGTGTCCTATAGGCTGCAAATGTATGGAGGTGTATTTAGGCCCAAAAACTTCTAGACGCATAAGCCGTTGAAAAGTTAAAGAGCCTAGAGTGTGGTAAAAAAAGACTACTTATCAATCGTAGCATTACCTCTCTATGGACATTATTCCATTTAAAACAATAGCAGACATTTGTCTGATAGGTGTGTGAAATCTGGTGATCGGCCGGCTGAACAAGCTCGTTTATAACGTCACCTATTTAGTTTCTATCCTTTTCGATAGTTTTTTTTCAATTAAAGACGCTGCAGAAATGGTGTCCTTTCAACGCTGTGGTGGTCTGTTCGTCCTACTGAGGTTCTGAAAATCAGCTTTCTGTTCTGCATGCTGTTATCCTTGGTTGTGACCTATTGGGAGCCCCTTACATGTCCGTTTTCGATGGGAACTGCTCAAGCACATCTGCCTTATTTCCCCCACTCCCACTGCCATTCATTCAATGAAAACTGATTTGATTTCAACGGGATTATGAAGGCGGAAATGTAATATCCCATTTAATGTGTTCCAAAGTATGCACCTATTATTTCCCCCACTCCCACTGCCATTCATTCTATGAAAACTGATTTGATTTCAATGGGTTTATTATGGCGGAAATGTAATATCTCATTTAATGTGTGTTCCAAAGTATGCACCTGGTGATCATCACAGTACTAGTGGCCTTCAAAATTTGTTTTTACTGCCCACCGATTTGAAAAAGCAGTGGCAACGTTACCTCCGTCACCATCAGCTTACGGAACCGTTTGTTTGGAAAAACGCCATTGTCAGTGTTATCTTCAGAACGCATTCACAGTGTCATTTGGTCTAGGTTGCCTCGTCATTTACATATTATTTTCGTGAAATGAATTCTTCGATTGTCTGATTTCCCCTCAGTTTTATCTGACAGTCAGGAAACATGAGTACTGGGAAACACGTGTTCAAGACAGACTTGCTCTGATCACCCTGAAAGGTGAAAAAGAACCCTAGCATGTCACCTACTACAACGTTCAGTCAAGAGCTTCATTTCGATAAAGTCAAAAGAATGTTCTTAAAACGACACGCCTGTAACAAAATACAGGACGTGTCGTCAGACATTATAGAAGGCTTTCAAAACGAAGGAAACGTTTGGAGAGTTTGTTCCGTAAGAATAAACATACATCTGCTAGGGCTTTCACATGCCATCTCCAGGAGCGAGAGGTCACAAAGTAAGTCGCTGCAGGATGTTTGATTTAGCCTTAAGCTTTTGGGAATTAGGGGATTGCACAAACAAGCGCTGTTCAGCGAAGCGTTAGTGATATGGTCATGCACAGGATGCCAACGCGGCAGATTTTCGTATGCGTTTGATTTAACCCATAGAGTTAGTTAGTGTGATTTATCCAAAGTTACTTGATCAGCCTGCAGAGTTATTTCGAGAGTAGATTTGCCTGTTGTGTCCTAGGAAATTGAATACCATATCCTTAGGCATTTTAAATCAACTAATCTCGTTTGGGACAATATTGGCGGTTATAGTGGGAATGCAGTTAGGCTTCTAATGAAAACTGCTTTCACGTTTCTCTAACGAACGACGTCTATCATTGGAAAATTCTCGTGGTATAGTTCCACTTCAGGTTCGGGGCTCGGAAATACTTCTCCCATGTCGAAGACACTGTTGCCAGAAGCAAGGCAAAGCGAGGGGGCTAAGCAATCAAAATACGAATTTACCAGCTACCATGTCCACAGTTCAAGCTCAAACCTGGTATTTCGATTAGTTCTGTTCAGCTGTGCTGCTTGGTTGACTGCTGCAATCACAACTGGGCCATCTATTCAGTTATTTTTTGAAATTCAGTTTCAACAGCTTTTTGAAAAAAAGGATTGGATCTTTAGGTATACATATAATAAGCCGCATGCTCATAATAGTGATGCTAATAAAAGTTTCCGCCAGTCTCGTAACTTATTTAGATGTTAAGCAATTTCGAAACCCAAATGTGGCTTGAGCACGACCATCGGACATAAGTTTTGCATAAACAAGATTCATTGCTCTACTGCAAAAAAACGAAAAAAAGCAGTCTGCAAGATGAATTGAACCATCCTTGTTGATACGCCTGGTAATGCTAGATCAGCAAAACTTTTCAATATTCTTCCACAAGGAGCTATTTATTACTATTTGTAAGTGAAGCCAATACATCTTGAGAAGTACACTCATTTGCATATCAACTGGGTTTTCACGGGGGACTCAAATGAATTGTTGGTAGTGTAAAAAGATTTGGGTTTTGGTGAAGATTTCGTTCTGTAATTGAAGCCAGTCTATGCTGAACAGCCGAGGAGCACTGTACAGCTGTTTCATCTTTATTGGGAATCATCAGCAGTGCACATCCCACGAAACTCCAAAGAGTCTCGAACCCGCAACTAGTTTGAACACTCAGCCGCTCGACCACGAGGGGCTGATCAGTAGTGTGATTAACTCGCACTTTAGACAGGCTATAACACCGCTCATCCTTCAGTCACCGGATCCACATCAGGAGGTCACATATGTTGACTAGCTCCTCGAGCAACAACTACTCAGGTGGAGGTTTCACTCATCAGATGCAATCTATCCTTCCACTGATCTACTTATAAATTGTTGGTAGTGTGAGAAGGTTTGTGTTTATTTGTGGAGCTTTCGTCCTTCAAGTACGATGCTTCTCGGCTTTCTAGCATGGTTTGGTTTCACTTACGGGACGAACACTCCACAATCAAATGAATCTCTAGTTCATGGTATCCTTCACCTGATTGTGCTGCTCAAAGGCCGCCTCATGTTTCATTTGGTATGATCGAGATATTGCTGTATATTTTCATAAAGCAGCCTATCCATAATGTCAGAGATTTTTCAGCAACTTTGTAAGTAGTTTCCTTTAGGAAGTTAACGCATCTTTTGGGTCAGTGATATTCAGTATTTCCAGTAGAAAAAACTTTGGGTTCATGAATACAGCCTGAAACTTCCATTGAAAACTGCGAGATAAAACAGTTGACAAAATTAACCATGGTGCTCCCCACTAACTTAAATTGATTTTGAAAAAGTATCCATTGTCACTCCTGTACGAAATTCATCTCACCCGACCAATAGGAGGGGTACCTTTTCTTCCAAGAAACACGTGACGGCATTTTTCTTATCAAAATGGCACCTCACAGAGGTGCCTTTCATGTCACTTATTCAGGCACTCTCACATGCAAAACTAACGGGTGGTCATATGCCATTTGAAATTCTTCTGAACCGTGGCGACTACATAGTATCGCCCAGGATACAAGCTATTATTAAATTAATTTAAAAAACAAACTTACTCATCGTGGAAAGATTACAAATGGCACCAACTTGTAATCGGCTAGGAAAGTTGGGGCCAATCAGTGTGGTGTGTGCTGGAATCAGAATATGTGACTTAGGGTAGTAACTGCTGTAGCTCCGATGGTTAATCTCTGCTAGAGTGAGCGAAGGTTTGCGCATTCTGTCACCATCCAACGGCCACGTCTTTTTGTTCGCACTGCCTTTATTTGAGCCATTATTAGGAATTACCTTTTACCTCCAAGCGACATTGCTTTTGACTATATATATATATATATATATATATATATATGCATATGCAG
>NW_008752048.1:347861-356627 GCF_000715545.1 Opisthorchis viverrini | reverse complement strand
TATATATATATGCATATGCAGTATACAGTCCAGAGAACGTGTTGCAAGCTTATCGAAGGGACCGTAGATAACAAGTTGATACAGTGCAATTACGTAGGGGCTATTCTGTCCGAGATCAACAAATTTAGGGTTAAAACTCAACCGGATAAATTATTGGTAGATTACATAGTATACATTTCGTAGGTGCAGTGTGGAGACACTAGAGATAGAGTAAAATCCGAACAGCCCATACAACACAGCTGTATGATCTTCTAACGACTCATAATGCAATAGTGCCTGTTTGCTTTACTCAAGCCTCGGTTTGTCCATAATGGTACAATCGTGTTGGGAAGACTACAGCGAGCTACCCACATGGGGCGCTTGAATTTGTATACACGTTTGGCTAAAAAGTCGGATTCCGATTTCCAAAGCGCTGTAAAATCTTGGTTTCTGACGTTTAACTGCGTTCTACTGAAGATACAGCAGACGGTTCAAAAAATCGTATTCACATCCACTGTCCTCTAACTTGCGTTCCGGTGCCCACTCTAAAATGGATAATATAATTTTACACTAAAAACGTAAAATCGCATTCGTTAAAACCTTAATCGGGTGAGAACATTTGGCTTTTATGTCACTATGTTGAACAATATGTATACATCGCAAATTTGGCGAAAGCTGTTATGAAAGGTTTTAGGCAATGCAGTCATTGATCTTCGTCCACGCATGGGCCTCCTAACCTGATTTACTCAAGTCTCAACCTTATGACTAAGTTGAAGCCCAGTAAGAATACACAGTCCTTAGATAAACTGCTCTTAAGCAAACCTGCTGGGACTGGTCAGGGCTAAAGATTTTGAAGATTCCCCTCTATACAGTATAAAAGCCGACTAATCCTGTAAAATTCAACAGTATTACGATGTTCCTTGGCTTCTGAGCATAGAGCTTGGTTCGTGACATGAAACTCAAACAGAATCGCACGTAGTTCGTTCGAACCGACCAAACGTGCAAATTATCTTCACTGTAAGCCTTTCAAACCTTGTGGGTAAGCTGGGGCGATGCTGAACAAAGCTTAGATTTTTTGAACAGAATACCCGCTCGAATGTCATAAAGCAGTATCTAAGAATTCGTTGAGTTCACATGAGATACTAGGCGAGCATCATTTTGCATTTTACATTTTACAGACAAGTTGAGACTGTAATGCCCAACTGTCTTCTATGTCGGTTTTCATGATTTTACGTTCTATATCAATAAGCAAACTCACAAAGTTGCTCTATTTTTTCCGTTTGGGGGATGTGCTCTCGGATGAGCCTTGTTGGTCGGCGATTTTAACAGACTGTTTTTGTTGGCCAAACTGATTTCGGCATCTTCAAACCCCTTTCCATCTGCAATGAAACTTCACAATATCGCCGTTTGAAACATGAACCAGAGGTCCCGTTATAAGTCATGTGTAGCGTGGATAAGATATAGAAATTCCAAGCAATAAAGTTAAGGCAAGGTCGGCACTGACTAGTAGGCTAGTGACTGAATACCAAGAGTGAAAAATTTAGTCATTTTGAATGTATACTGTTGCTGGAAAACGGGGCCCCTGTTTGCTCTGTCAAAAGACGGCCCCTCCAACTAAGGTACATTTAATTTAACCCAAGATAAAAACGACTGATTGCGTGGTTTTGCTTTTTTGACAAAATCTCTAGTGGCCTACGCGCTGATATGCTCGGGTCAGCAGACTACTGTTCTTCAAAATTACTTGTGCGTTTCTTTAAACGGTCCTGTAACGGCAAACTTTTATAGTCTAAACAGAATATCGTTGGAGCTATGACTTGGATGTGTTTGGATGTGTTTCATCCGTAGAGTGATAACGAAGTCTCGAAGGCGTTCAAAATGGCAGAACAGAACATCTTTGTTCAGATTCGATGGAACGTGAGCTAAATATAAATCATCCTTGAAACACACGGGGTGATTATGGGTTAGCCTAGAATGTCGGTTTAATTTCTTTACCCTGCGTTGACCGGCTTCTCCGACAGGATGTTCACGCGTCCTGTATTGTTTCTTCCAGTGGACAAACCATTTAAATTCGGCAAAACATTTCCACATAGAGATATCGGAATCCCGATCAAGAGAGTGCTCCAAGCTTTGAGTGAGCTGCTGGAATGGGCACACAACCATGCGTGCACTTATGGACTTGAGCTGTCCATAGTACAGATGTTTTGCAGTTAGTGACTGTTCATTCTTTTTGAATCACGTGACATCCAGTTTCGATGGTTCAGTCTCAGACAAGCACGTGATATCTAGCCGGTAGTTTTCGAGAATGCGAGTAGTTATTTTCCAGCTGCAGTTTCTTACCAGTGTGTGCAGCCATATTAACAGGCCTTTTTTGCTGAGGGCCTCGACTCTTTTACGCGTCACCACGCCCACTGCTGGACTAATATAGAGTGCGTTCTTTCAGTGATATCTCGCGTGCCGTTTGGTTTGAATTTTTTCATGAATTAACAATGGTTATTACACAAGTCAACTGCTCATTGTCACTCGGCCTTTGTTTGAGGGTGTATTTCCAGGCTGTGCATATCCAACTGTCATTTCCATCCTTGCATAGAAAATTCAGATGGATAGAACGGGACAAACGTCGTGACCGATGTTTCCAGAATAGTTTCATTCACCGATTAGACCAGAAATAGCATATTAGGTCTACATTTTTGGGTTGAAACCAGGGCTTAGGTGACTCTCAGGGAAGTACAATCCTTGGATCGTTGGCTGAAATACCAGAAGCCTGTCTTTGTCATTTCACTTCAGTACAAATCTCGACTAGGTTATGGCAGTGATAAGGGCTTTCTTCTGGGCAACGTGGTTGTAGGTCATTCGGAGACTGCTCCTAACTTTGTTCCCGGTCATATTACATCCACTGAGATTTTGAACCTGTTAATGGACATCGCACAATAAGACGTTCAATTTCCCGCACACATTACCCTCAAAGACCACGGTATAGTCCTTTATCATCATTGCGCTCTGTGTTCAAGACCAGTGCTAAAGAATGTGACTAACAAAGCGGTTGAAATAAAGGTTGATCAGGGTGCTGCACAAAGATAAACTGGAATATGGACATCCCTGTAACAGTTGAGAATATTGTTGGACAAAGACTGTATGACTGCAGATATTTTCTGCCAAAAGCGGGCTAAACGCAGGTGAGACACACATCGGTACATTTCCGTGCGCACTAATAATAACTGGTGGGTCACAGCTAAATATGCAAGTTATTGTGAGCTTTGGCATGCTTATAAGAACACAGCATTCGATTACCATTAAATTTTTTTATACGAGACACGATGACGGCATGACTTCGCCTCTAACCGCTTATGCCTGTTTGGTCCTCCCGGTTCCAGCTTTCTGACAACGCTTTAGGTACTTTAGAATGTTTACCGGTCGCTAGATATTTTGAAAATAAGTGAAAAGTTCTCCAGTAACGTTTCGTTCCTGTGATACATCAAGATTATTTGTTGTCAATGAGGAATGTCTTTTCTTTTCACAAGTGAACCAAGTATAATAAAACCGTGGCCCCCTGAAAGTAGCAAAGTACAAAAGTCAGCGAACAACGGTGAAGTTCGGAGATTTGACACAATATAAGACAGAATACACTGAGCAAGGTGTCGCCTCATTAACCGAGTATAATGAGAGTGCATATGCAGGGATTTTCCCGCCATTCGGAACTAACTGAGGATACCTCAACATACGAATTGTTGGACCTTAACGTCAGTTGTCTGGCGTGGGCAGCTGATAAGTCAGCCCTAGCGAGACAGACACATTTGAATGAAAAACGGACAAAATAATGAGTTTCACTGGATAAATATATATTTATTGCTCCTTTTGTAAAAACAAGCCCATGCCTCGCTGGGATGTGGACTTGAGCACTGCGTATTTGAGTTGAATTACGCTGTTCGGTTTAGGGTGAGCTTGTACCTGATCGTGGTTTGTTCAGGTGCAGAACCAAAGGAGCGACAACTTTTATAAGACCGATTAGCAGGACCATATTTAGCGACCTGCTGTCTGCTTCAGAATGGATCACGTGCTAAATGTGAACATGAACACAATTCTGGCCCCAATTCCGGCTAATTCACACCTGGTGCCCCAGTTCCCAATAAGCATCGTTTACAACTGCATGAATGAATCAGCCGTAAAGGTCAGAAGACCTCTAAAAATAGAAACTTTTTTGATCAGCATTTTTACGAAGTAAATCTTTGTTACTCCGGCTTTTCTTCATCGGAAATGTTTTTCACAAACAGTGAACAGTCGGGAAACATATTCCGACATACTAGCCCCAACGGAAATTGGTCTATATTGGTCGGTGCAATCTCATACAATGGTAGAATAACGACACCTGAATACCCCTCGTCTTCAGCGGTGTCCTACTAATTGAAAGTAACCCGGAATCAGTTGGCCATTCGCGGACTTAGGCAAAATTCCAAAAGTCACAATAAAATCCTGCCAAAATGAGCTTTGCTTTTTGTCGTTACGGCAGAGTGAACATTCATCCTGACAGTGGTTCGACAAGACTCTCTTCAACCTGTATTCCTGTTAGGACGAAGATGTTCCCCTTAGCGAGCAAATAGTTATCTTTAGTCCTTTTTATGATAGACCGCTATGAGATCTAGACCAATGATTTGGAAAATTCACATAGATGGTTGATTTTACTGACGCTGATTGTACTTATGGTCTGATTACAACTGAACTGAACTCTGTCGAATGTGTCTGACCCACTGATTAACTTGTTTCCCCCATCACATGCAGGTTTTACCAGCAAACTGCGGTTGGGAAGCGCAGGTTCGACACATGTTTTCCCCTGCAAAGGTAAACGAAACTGCCGCTAAAACAGACATTTAGTTCCTTCAGACGAAATGTCAATCAGCGGAACCAAAGGTGAGTCATTTGTTTAGGACATCTTGATGGAATAAACCTGGGAACAAGATGTTCGCCTGCTGGTGACTAAGCAGTGACACAGCATGTTAGATTGTACCCTCTGTGACAGTTTATGAAGTTTGGGAGAATATTGTGATCACCCAGTGAGTCAGGTTAATGAGAAAAATTTCGTACAGCAACATTCTGGTCACAGGATTACAAAGTCACCAAGATGACGATGCGTGTTCACTACAGACTCAGCGTGAACTGAGTATTCATGCAGGATTCTCACATATTTATTCCATTCACAGATTAATTCTGCTAGCCTATTAAGTTCCTATGCATTTTGGAAGTGCAGTGTTCTGGACCATTGTGCTACAGATTACTGTATTATTTTGGTGCAGATCATTAAGAGCGGTAAAAGGCGCTTCGCTGCATATGCCGACATCACATTTACACAAAGTTGTCCTCGAATTTCAGTGATGAAACCAATAGAATTGGACAAGCACTGTAAATGTTTTCTTTGTGACTGCCTGCCAATTCCTCCATAAGCTATTTATTTCTTTTTAGGATGTAGTCTTACTAAATTGGGTATCCGTACACCTGAAAGTGGTTTGAACAAATTTCTAGCTGCCTTAGTTTTGTACTGATTCCCCCATCTGCAGCTCCTTCTAGGTAGAAACTTCCGCAAGACGCATGAATGAACGAACTGATAGAAGTAAAAATAGCAAACATTCGATAATAGATAGGTTTTGAACGGGCTTTGTTTTTTCTATGCATAATGCAAGTGATTTTGCTGTAACTATTCCCCTGACTGTTCAGATGCTGAAGGCTAAACGTTTAGGTGCTCAGTCACAAGTCGGAATCTTGCGACCTGGAAACTCCGAATTTCGTGAGATACACACTTCCAGTGTTTCCCAACAGGGAAGACAATTTTACGCTGAGCTTCTTTGCTTTTTGGCATAGATTGGCTCTACTGAGCTGACCAGATCTCTACTGAAAATAAATCTGCCTGTGAAAACTTAGCTTGTGGAAGTTTTCGGCAGCAAGCAACTGTCAAACAAGATCGTTTAGCCATCATGAGTTCGGAAATAACCTTGGTTATAAGATTATTTTATAGTGCCGTCTGTTGTGAAAAAACATCAGGTTGACTAAAACGCATTAAACAGAAATGTTTTGAAGAGATGTGTCTGTTATTCAGTACTGGAATCTGAAGCCACTGGCAATAAGTTCACAAATGGCCCATTTCTGAAAGATCACATTTGTACTGAACAATCGCACGTATTGATGTAGTGCTTCGCCGTACACGGTTTTTCGTTCTGTGTTACCTAACCGGATGACATGAGGAATGATACACGAGTCAGAACACTGAGATTCACAAGGGCAATTTTTTACAATTTTGACGAATGTCCGGGTACTTGTACATACATGAGACATGAATCAGAGAGTAGTTGCTTTGATATACTCGGGTTGCGCGAGGTCCAATGGTGCTTGAGCTTCCGTGAAGAAACAAGAATGGAACTGACCATGTTAAACAAAAAGTGAGACATGACGGCATCTCCTCAAGCGCTGCGGTGACGTATGGGCCGGCCGAAATCGTGTCAAGGTCTGCTATCTGCAGCGCTAAAAACTGTAAGCAGATCATACATGATCGGTCGGAATTCTACTGTTCAACCAACACCTGTATGCAGAAAACATGTCCATCGACAAACTACTGATATTTTAGCAGTAAATGTACGCTATGTGATAAAAATACAAGTGATCGAAAGATAAACGATTCTGCTGGGCTTCAGGTGAGTCTCACCTAAAAAACAAATTTATTTGCAAATGATCGTATTTTGAAGAATACTATTGTTTCAAACGCTTGAGAACAGGAAATCTTGATTTTCTGGCCGAAATTAAACAGCATGTGGAAAGCCAGTTTGTCATATTTACAATAGTTAGTCTGTGTTAGTGGAGATGGTGCACAAAACTAATGCATGAAGTGTGAACTCTGAGTTTGAATTGAATGCATTTGGCATGTGTGGTTACAACTAAGCTCTTTAATGATGGGTTGCTTTATTTTTTCTTTTTTTTCACCGCCAAGTTCTATACAAACTCAACCTCAGCACCGCCTTGTATATACTATCCCGGTTTTAGCCTTCGTTAGTGAATTTTGTGGTCATCATCTGTTTACCGGTGCTTCGGTAGTGAATTTTGTGGTCATCATCTGTTTACCGGTGCTAATTAGCTTTGCACCCTCATCCGTTTGCTAGCAGTCAAACTCAGATGTGTCTTCATTTTAAATCGCTTTGCTATCCTAAACATCTCATCGGTTTAGTGGGTGTGATCACTTGGACTGCTGGTTCATGCAAGCTACTTTGAGCGAGCAGAATTTACAGAAAGCAAACTAAGTATGTCTTCATTCACGCAGTCTTCACACGCAGTCTGGGTATATCCAAACCTGCCCCACCGAAGTCCGTCTTGGACAGATAAACCTGAATTAGTGTTGCTGCAGGAAAACCTTCGAATGGTAGCAACGGTTCTGTGGTCGTCCTGTAGATATTGTCAACCAAAATGCGGAATAGCGTTACTTTTCACAGACAGTCAGTACAATATTGTTTCGTTCCATGTGAGTTCCGACAGAAGTTCTTACTTATCCTGGCATCTTTGGATTTCTGCAAAAGTTTTTAAACTGTCAACAGTATAACAATGGTTTGGGAATCAACCAACGGTGTAAGTCGGGCATATTAATTCCGGGTTTGGATTCGGTCACAAAGAGGTCCAATCACTTCATCACAGAAAGAACGACGATGAGCGTGGGTTCAGAATATGAGGCGGGAATTTGAAAGTATAGATTTTGAAGTATGAAATTACATGCATATTCATTATTTCAACATAAAACTTTACTTGGCTTAACTCATTCAGTCACCTCACAGTTTTACGATATAACAGCCAACTCCGCATAGGCGCATCATAGTTTTGATCATCTGCTAGTTCAGATAGATTCTTCAAGCTGGTGTGTGGATTCTTTCCTACGGGAGTACTACTCTGTCTTTCTTTCTTCAGCTGCCGTAGTTAAAAATAGATAAAAGATTAATCAACCCATAGAAAAATGCCTCAAACTTACAAGATTAGTTGGGGAGTTGTTTACACAATGGACAAACTTCACGTGCCAGAATGCCTGGAGAGAACACTTGTTCCTACGTGATTCCAGTTTTGTCTGGTGAGTGTCAGTGATATGAAGTAGCAGAACTACAGTCATGTGGCATCCTTTGGTTTTTGAACGGACGTTGTAGCCGCACCAACCCTATGAAAAATTAACTGGAAGACAGTGTATTTACGAATTTTTTGTTTGATTTTTCGATTACATGAAGAATTTTTAATGAGAAAGGGGCTTGGTGTGGGGGCCTCTCAGTTGGTCTAAAAGAGAGTTGCGGAACGCAGTAAGCTAACAACTGGTGACCTGGAGTATATCTGATCTTGCTTTAAAGCATTTATCAGGCAGTTGAGTCCGTTCCCGGATAGATATGTTGACTTTTTTCACATTTTCACAGTCCGGTCTTCATATCTCCCCAGCAGCCGAAATTTTGGGCATTTAGCCAAATCGCAGCCCCACCAGTGTCTAATCGATCTTCTTCATTAAACCAGTTTTGTGATATTGCATAAACTGTAGGACAGCTTTCAACCGGGAGTTCAACAGTACCAGCAGATGAGTGTGTTCATTGTGAGTTATTTAGAAGTTAGAATGCTTGGCTTCTATCGCAGTGAACGAGAAGCCAACTAGAAATGCCTGACGAGAACAAAAGTAGGATGGGAATTCGGCAATCTGTTTTATGATCCAAATAATACAAATCAGCTTGTCTATCAAAGTGCGTTCGGAGTGCTCTTAACTCTCAACGCAACTCTTTGGCTTATAACCACTTT